>NC_069145.1:49665968-49965968 GCF_943734635.1 Anopheles cruzii
CGAAGATGGATTCTGCTTAACTGATCGTGAAGGATGAAAACCATTTTCAAAGTCGGGAAGCACTGTAGAGACTTAATTTTGAATCGTTTTTATTTTGCTGCGGTTTTGATGGAATCAATAACAATCCTTGTCTTCAATTACTGAAACAATCTTACTCTTTCTCTCTTAATCTGTCTCTCTATCTCAATCGTTCACAAAAAAATAATCGTTCACTTATCTGCCCTGACTACAAATAAAACATTAAGATACAAGTGTTATTTTGCGATAACCAACATTTTTATCCTATTTTTTTATTCCTTATCTTTGTAAGAGCTGCTAGATCCGTGGACATGACCACGGGTGCATCATGTTTGATCGAACTGACTCTCATACCGCATTTCGACAATTTTATTTTCACTATCCAACGACCATCAGTTTTATCCCAAAGTACCAAAACATACAAAAAATTTAAAGCCATTTTTATATTTGTTAAACCATTTATATTACCAAAGAAGTATCAACCAATACAGTTGTAACCATCTAACCATTAAGTCTCACGTCGCCTATTAAGCTCTCATTACCAAAAAAAATCACAACAAAATAAACAACATCAAACAACAAACACACAATTTACCTCTTTTTTATATCTAGTGTTTATCTAGTTACAATACAACATGTAGATATATTTGAGCACTGATCGTGAGAGAATGTATTAAATTGAAAATCATATAATTTAACCACAACCGCATAAGAATCAGCTTGAAATGTAACTTAAGCTTCTACATACAAAACAGAAACAAAATGCTTCTGCTAAAAATGTTTTGTAAAATGTTTCTCAAGCATTTCCTGGAAGCATTTTCCCGGAAGATAATTCGATTTGGAAAATCTTCTTTGATCCGCAACGCATCCCTTGGTTCGCAACCAACGGTTTTATACTGAGGTTGTTTGTTCTTGAACCAAATTCACGCCTCACAATAACTCTACGTCAGTTTACTGTCCGTAAAATAGTAGCATGGTCGTCAGTAAGAAATTTATGAGTCAATTAAATTAACATTTCTTGCATTCATCTCACCACGGTACTCTATCTATCAGATTATTGCACTAGTCTCACTAATTTTGGCATCCGAAAACCGTGCTCTTCTTCTGTTACTTATTTGCTTTCCGCAAAGAATTTTTTTCGCACATTTTCCGCCAATCGAACAAATTGTGAATGGAGTTACCAGCTAAACAGCCTAAAAACACTCCTTATACAATAATTGAAAACAATAAATATGTTAGTTATTTATATTAATGGCTGGCCGAGTCAATGACAGACTTCTGTAATGAGAAATTTGAAACATTATATGAACGTCTTTTGAGTTACTTAATTTTTTTCATTTTTCTATGATAAAGAAATTAACATTCGGAAAATCATGTATAACAAACCATAAATAACGCAACAACCAGAGATTCAGATTATTTGTGGGTCAATCATACAAACGGACGAGGTGAGGATAAACCAAAATAATGTCGTTAGTACTATTTCTGTATTTTTTTAGTTTTAATGTTCACTGCCTGAAGATTGTTTCCGTACTTGTTTTATCAGCTTTAATACACAAAGCTTTGTTTCTCGCAAACTTATCGAGACGAAATCGAATAACAGAACACGACTCTATTTAAAACGAAAAACTTTCTTTCAAAACATCATTAGCTCGATTTGAAGAGACTAACAATCCAAGCTTAAAACGGTCTATTGCTGATGGAACTTATATAAATTATGTGTGTTTAAAAGTGTTGTAAAAAACTACATCGAAGCGTTCCTCACGCGACGTTTGGTACATACCTTTGAACGCAACTCTAAACCAGTTGACATAAGCTTTAGCTGAAAAGAAAAAAACAACAAACAATGTGTGAAGCAACAGAGGAAGCAAAAGGTTAATCCAACTACACGAATCAAGAATTCAGTAAGTGCATGTCGGACTGTGCGCATTAGCGACTTCTTGTCTCAATTTGTTCTACACATTGCGCAGTGGCCATTTTCGAAAATGTTACGAAATACAAACATACTATACAGATAGCGTTTTGGTAATTATTTGTTTCTACGAAGCATGTTTTCGTCTCATTACTTAACTTTCTTCGAAACATTAAAATGCCTTAAAATATTATTTATTTATGAATATCGGCCCGGTCCGTGAATTCTAAGATCAAAAAAATATAATTATTTGATTAAACAGATTTTTTTAAGCTTTATGATTTATGATTTTATTTATAAATGATTTAATAAGATGTTGTGATTTATTTTAAAAGATTCAAATTTTACCCAATTCATACGAGGTGGATAAGGTAGATTGAGGACTTCCAATGACATGGGAAAACATTTCGGTTCTGCAGCAAGATAATGCTTGAAAAACAGGTTGAACAAAACATTCGCTTCAAACATCTTTCGTTAAATGAAGACAGTTGCCCTACTTAGAGAACGCGGGTTTTTACATCATTAATAGCCCGACATTCGTTCAAGGACATTCACAATCAAATCATGTTTCTCTAAAAAAAAATCCTTTTAAATTCTTCTTGAAGTTCTTTTCTTAATTTTTTTATTTTTAGGCGTAACATCAATAACATAAAATCATTATTATTCATTTTGGCAAATTAGATTGACCATTGGAATGCGGAGATACAACATATTGAACATTGATTCGTTTCCTATGTACGGCTTATTACCTGTCTCAACAGTGTTTACCTTTCTCATTTTCTCCACTTTTTCGTAACCAAGGTCACCTGTTGATCGAAGCTGGCTGTCGTAATGATTCAACGTATCGTAATGTTCACATCGATAACTTCCTTGATCCATGAATTGTACGTACGCCGCCCGCTTAGTGACCATGGCTCACCGAAATACCCAATTCTTGTCTCTTTTGGGTACATTTTCGTCCTCCGTATTAAGTGCTGGCAGTAACTGTGAGGTACATGGGCTGTATTTTGATTTTATGGTGTCATAAAACGGACACGTTTTTCACTGTTTTTCGCATTCCGTATCACTATTATTCAGTTCTTCTTTGGTTCTAAGCTATCGTCGATTCATTCCCTTTCGTTTATAGTGTTATTTCTTTCTTTTCGTCTTGCTCTCTCAGTCTTCCTCACTTTAACATTTCACTTTCTTTACCCATGACACAACTTGGTGACTACTGCCTCTAATAAATTTAGTAACCTCTATCAGTAGTTTTAGTAAGTAAAGTATCAGTATCAAAGTATCATCATATTGCTTGTCATTTAGTTTTAATTTCCTGAAATCATTCTCAAAATGGAGAAAAAGACTCTATTATTATATAATGAATGTTAACAGATATTACTGCAATTGATTATCAACGAAAATATGTCGGACACCCAAGTTGTTTGTGATCATTGGCTGGGTGGTCTCATTATCTGTCGAGTTTTTATCACTGACAGACGTTTCCGCATGAAAGTTGAGCACCGGGGTCAAATTTTGGGATCAGTGTAGAGCACAAGAACAGATGCTCAGCGAAAGAACGACGAAGAAATCTCCTTTCATTGCAATAGTCACGCCACATACCATCCCAACACACACCTTAACGCCGGAATGTTCAGAATATCAACAGTTGTTCAATAATTAATTTTCGGTAATTATCATTCCGTACTTTTATTATTCTCTGCGTAGATGTTGTGTGGTACTACGGAAGTAGCATACGAATGTTCATTTTCTGTCGAGCTGTGTGAGTGTTATACTTTAAAACATTAGAACCTTTGGCTTCATTGTGATGTGCGTTTGGTAGCAGGGAATGCCGAAATTACTTGTGGCAGGATTGAGCTCCTTTCCTTCGCATGTACCATCGTCGCTACCTAGGCGTAGGAAGTGCCCCATTCCGGGGTTTGAAAAGTTTGTTGTCGTACAGACGTACCAGCGGGACAACGTTGCTTACATCTCCACTGAAGACTTCGTGGATGCGAAATTTCTACGCAGCCGAGCAAAATCTGTCGCAATTTTTATTGCACTGGGTATATAGAGCAGCATCTGAAGAAACTTACTTTTCCTGCGGTTCTGAATGCAGCATCAAAATTCTCGCCCAGAGTCTATCCTCTTTTGGCTCTTCTTTAGGTCAGCGCTGGCATGGTGTAAAAAAAATTGCATGTATTCTACAACTAAAATTTTATTCACGATGATTTACGACTGTTTTCCTTTTTGACACAATTTTTTTATGGCTGGGTATGAGTTTCGGGTCCTTTTTCACCTTTAGTTGCCTGCAAGCTTGCTCGGAGTTTGTTAGGTTTTGGTCGTTTTTTACCATGCACGAGCCAGCCAGCTTACCTTCCGCATTTGGACTCTCAGTGTGCGCAGCCTTCTTCAAAGAATATGTAATTTATGAGGCTAAGCTTCCTCGACTCAGAGTCTCAGGAAAGAGAAAATACCGCAGCGAAATGCTGTAAACAGCAGAGGTAGCGTAGCATACGCATCTTTCGCCACTGGACACCATTAGCTCTATAAGTTGGCTGGTAGAACTTTTAAAGCATAATGACCCATATATTTGTACGAATTCAAGCTTCTAAATGCTTCATCATATTGTCTCGAATCTCGAATATCATTAACATTAGAACATCCCTTGACAATCACAAACACTTTTGCAACCGGAAAATTATTATTAGTTGTAAACTGCAAGTCAAATTCTCACTGAAGGTTGTGAATCATTAACAACGATTAAAATATGATACATAAAAATATGGTAGCTATATTTAATTAATAATTTAAGCATATTGTATATAAATATATGCTAAAAATGGCTCTGTAAACCTTACACAATAGATGTGAAACTTCTATCACGGGTTTCTAGGCTAGCCTCTCTCTATTCTAAACACAATTACATCATTCGCAATAATTGTTTTAGCAGTTTTGCGATCAAGCGAGTTTCTACTTCTTCGTAAGCTCCGGAACAAATCGAAACGCAACGTACGAAACAACCGAAAGACGATGATGAAAACGTATTGATTCCATATGACAGATATGCAAATATTGACACATTTCATCATGTAAGACAATTGTACCGTTTGCTGCCGCCGTGACCCACCACCGGCGCTGGGCGACTAGTTTGGCGTCTTGACTTGCAAATTGCGCTGCTAAAAGTGCAAAATTGGTCTTGTTTGCGCAACGCATACAGAACTAAGAATTCTTTCAATCGCCCGCACACACGCCACTCGCGAAAGCAGCACAAGAATAAAAAATCAAAAGCAAACAAACTAAAAAAGAACCCAATAACAATAAATCATTATACACAATTCATCTTCTCACAGGCACCTCATTCATTCCAGACCAGACACTACTGCATTGAAACCGGACATAAAACATTCTAAATATGAATATAATCACCTGCTTCGCACTGCCTTTTCCGTGCTTACCCCTTTCGTGGTGACGCGCTCAGGCAAACCTCAAGTTGACCGCCCTCAACGGCTCCTGCGCCGACGGACAAGTGCGCCGCGCGCGAGAAGAAAATGCCAAACGATTTTAATTACGCATTGTTGCCGAGATTCGCGAAGTGAATTAAAATGCTTGTCACCGGCAATTTCTAACGTCGCGGTCGCGCTTTTACTTGTCCGCACTCTTGGCCACGCGTAGCAGGCCCGCGGCTCAGTTGTTTATATATTTAAGCAGCGTCGGTGGGTTGGCTTGAGGAGTTGGCGCAATTCGCAAATATTACTTATTCAGCTGCAGTACCATCGCGAAGCATATGTATTTGCAAACCGGCCGCCTTTTATACTCTTGGTAAAGTTGCCCCCATGCTTCAACAATATGGACACATTGGTGGCAAGCGATAGTTTGTGCAGTTTGCTCACGTAATTACTTAATTTGGTTAGCGATAGTTCATGCGAATAACAAATATAAAACCATGCTCCGGTAAATCAGCTTATCAATCATGTTCAATCAAAATGAGCTAGATGATATGTGAAAGAACATCGGTGCGATCAAGCGATTTGCATATCGCATGATATGTGCACGTAAAATGCACAAGACCTTAGTACGACATAACATTTGGCACCTAACACGTGAACCTTTGTTCGACCTGAGAGACGTTCAAAAACATCATGTTTTTATTTATTTTGATTAAAATACATCATTGATTCAAAATATTAATGTTGCTGCACGAACAGCGTTGCAAGGAAACACACAATCCAAAATATTACATAATTATCATTTTTTATTATGTTATTTGTTTAAACGAAGATTTTTAAACGAACTGATTGAACCTAACAAGATTTACATTTAGTACACAATAATTCCATTGTCATCACATACATATCACATTTAAACAAAGATCACAAATCTGTTTATTTTTTTAATTGTTGAAGATTTCTTAATTGTGCCTTATGGTGCCATATATAGCAGATAATTTTGCATAAGTACCACTTAACTTGAAATTTAAATTTAAATTACTAAACATACTACTCTACTGTTCTAAACATACTCTACTGTTCCAAAATGTTAGCACCAACCGTTCGCCTGCAAAAACTCGGCACACCTGGTAGAGTAAAATCAAATTTACAAATGCCGCCGGCATTATTACCTGCAAGATGATGATGTGAAAAGACCGCCAGACACAGTGCGTAGGAAGCTGCGGCCATATACGAAGGCGAATGGTTTTTTTTCGTCTATGCAGTTGACAATTGAAGTCTCGTGATTATTACTAGTACCGATCATCTTACAATCCACTCAATGAAGCGAATAAACGGACGCCCTCTACCAGAAATTCTTGTACACAACTGTCGTAACAATTATTAGAACGATCTGAAAATCCTTTTAACTGCGGATTGACGACGCCATAATTGCTCTTGCTCGTCCCTAGCCTCCTCTGCCATTTCGTCAACGACACGTGCTCGCATATCTCACTAACACACTTAGACTTTCATTCAACCACGAGGATACGAGGATAAGGATACGCGGTCCCTTCGACCCAGCAGAGAGTCCTGGAGACGCTCGGCCATACATACCCATCCGTGTAACAGTGGCCATACTGTTCTCAGTCCTGAATCTCAGTCCTGCCGGTCGGAACGTCCTTTTCATGTGCGGCGCTTTGCTCTCGCAGTCGAAATTCTCATCGTAAATTTTCAAGCGGCCGCTCACAAATCGAAATAACTCACAAACCGAGCGGCACTCACGAAGAGGCGGACACTTTTATTGCCATCGCGTCATCGGAGTATCTCCATCCTGGTCTTACGAGCCTGATTTACGAGGCGATTGACGTACTTGCTGTCCTTATTATTTCCCCTTTTCGGCGGAATCGCACGGCGTCGTTGTGTTGGTGTTCGCTCTGTAACATAAAGTATCTTCTATCAGCCATAAAGCATTTTAATACTTTCTCCGAAACTTCGTTCACGTTCTCTCGTGTTTTCGCTCTCTCTCTCTTTGTTTTTCTCTCTTTCTCTATTATGCCCTTTCTCTCTCCCTCTCATGTTCTCTTCTTTTTCTACTCTCTCTCCCTCTCTCGCTCTCTATCCCTCTCTTTCTCTGCTTCGATTCATATACAATGTCTGGCAACTGAGCTCCGAACCAAACAGAGATCAGTGTCCTGCGAATGCTTGCTGAAACGTTACGTTATGTTATTGGCCAGCGTGGATCGAAAGTGAAACTTAGAATGCACATTGCCGCCGGTCCTTGCGGCACTTTGCGAGACAGTTGTCGTGAATGACAATAGTCTTTCGATTTCGCAACTCACAAGACATAACGTAACAATCTCTCGGGCTTGAAGTGGGACAAACCACGAAAGAGAAACGCTTCCACTCCAAGTCTACTGTGCCGATTGATGAATTAGTAACAAACTCTTGGCAATATTGTTTGGTGAGTGACGTATGCTTTTATTATGCTTTTTCTTCACTGCAATGGTGACAATTCATACAATATTCACGATCATACCCGTACTGTCACCTTACACTGGTGACAATTTTAACTAATTATTCCCGAATTTGCATTATTAATTTATTGCTCATCGCACCCACACGCGTCGACGAGGTATGCCGTGGTTCGCCCGGAACAGGCGGAACACCTGATGTGATTAAAGAATCGTAAAGGCGGCCGCACGTCTTAAGGCGCCGTACTCTTTGCGTGTAGAAACAGAACAGAAATCTGTCACGTGTCCAGCGTGGGAAGGCATATTGGGTCGCTAATCAATAAGAAACGATCAACAATCAAAAGAAAACGCCAAGTATTCCAAAAAAACTACGCTTTAACATATTTTCTTTGAAATTGTTTTATTATGCGCGAGAATTTGATTTAATGACTTCATTTCGCGCGATCAGAACTCAATTCATGCTGGATGACATGAATAATGGATGTACAGATCCCGTTGCTCTGGAGGGGCCGATCTTGGAGCTTTGTGGGTTTGGCCGAGCACACCGTTGGATTGCCCTTTGTGTTATTATTTCACGTTCCCCTCGCTCGGGTTCGCTTTGCCAACTATTTCCTCAATTTCAAAGTATAGCCTTTTGTTCTTTCCGTTTCTCCACTATTTCGGAGTTGGGTGCGAAGTTTGGCATATTGTGAGTCGCTTTTTTGATTGAATGATTTATGATCCGTAATGGACCGCGAGAGTCGCGGCCCTTTAATCTTAAATGTTTTTGATTAAGTGGAGATAGTCGAACTTTACCACTATCCAAATGACAATTTCATGGAACACAACTGTGACAGTAAGCCTAGAAAAACCGTTAATGGGTTTGGAAGGCTCACTAATAAATAATGGGTACTATTTTTCTACTACTTGACCAGTTTAGCTTTCTGTTTAGTTATTCTGCTAGATTGAATGAGCCAATAGCTAAAAATACAATCGCCAATTAGACAATTAGACTACATCATTATGTCTGATTTTAATATGACGAAATCACAACTTCAAACTTTCATTAGGCAAAAAATTTATTACCATTTAAGTGATTATGTATGATCACAAAACATACTGTGGTCGATTTTACTTGTTTTTTTGTTAAAAATGTACTTTCTAATTGTTGTTACACACATATTGCGAACATTTATTTTATTACTATTCGTTTCGTTTTTACCATGCGTTACAATGGTATACATACAGTACCACGAACATTTAAACACTTTCTTTAAATATTGTTAGGATGTAAATTGGCAAATTGTGACAGTCTTAAAAACAGCACACAGCAACACAATATTTTTCCATGAATATAAAAGCATTTAATTGCGTCGAATTATCAAACACTTTAAACGCTACAAAGGTTGAAAGATGTTTACTTAAGGATTATCGGATCCCTGTTACCATAATTCTTTGCCGATATGCATTATAGTGTCCACATTTGCAAGTTGAACAATATAACAGCAGCAAGCCAAATGGCATACACAATTGAGTGATAATCTTCTAGAGCGTAATGTCAGCGGTCAGCAAACATGCATAACATACTTTAATGCCTCCAATTAATGGCGAACAAATCGCTGGCGCTTATTCAAGCATAGCTGTGCATTTTATTTACCACGTTATGTTTTTTTTTGTATTTTCAACGTTGTCTTGAACCTGTTCTTTCGGTTGTTGTTTGCTGCACCGGAAGCACCGCTGTTGGCCCAGAACACAAGAATAAACTTAACGCTAGAGCGTCGAAACCCATTGATTTGATCTCGTTTTGCGCCATGCTAAAACACATTGTAAGATAGAGAGTAGTTTTTATTGTTTCTAGCCCTTTTTCGCATTCAGTATTCTTTTCTTTGGGCATTGCATTATGCTTATTGAACAAGCGAATAGTGGCAATATGACAAGAATAACGAATTAAACAGACGATTAAACGAAAATCATTTTTTGTGTTGAATTTGTTGTCCGCTACGAATTGGGGCAATGAAAACATTTAGTAATAGCCGCAGGAACTGATACAGAGCTTTACGATCCTGCAAAACAAAGATGCAGCCATAAAGTTATCTAACGATGTTTTTCGGACATTAGACATTAGTATTCGAGTTCATGGAAATCAAAAAGCAAATGTGTGGAAAAATTTAAGAGTAATTAGTACTGACGGTCGACCACTGAACAACTCAAAGTCTCAGCAATTGCTAGAAGAATATCAAAGAGTTAGAATAGCCAAATGGGTGATAGATTTGAATCACACTGTTCGTCCACTTTAGTACATATTTCTAGTTTGAGATCTAAGCTCGTTTTTAATCTATTTCACAATCACTTTTCGTCGTTTCTTTTAATTGACATTCCTTGGACATATCTTAGTAAACTTCAACGGCGGTAGTTTCATAAAAGAAGTGAAATGTGAGGAAAACTTATTGCCCTTTAATAGTAAAATATAAGTAAGAAAAAAATATGTTTTAGCAATCTTGAACTACTTTTCTATTCGCGTTCAGTTTTACATTTATCTTTAAATTGATATTTGCTTCATCTGTAAGTCTGCTCAAGAATGTTTATTATAGTTGAAAATTGTTAACTTCTTTGCGTTTTTCCGAACTTGGAAAATGGAATCAGCAAGTAAATGCTATGTAAAATTATTTTGAAAACTCAGCGTTCACTGCAAAGTTCGTCGACCAACTGCAGAGAGATTCCAAAGTGGTTTGGAACATAGCAGCAAGAAAGAGCAAAAGCAGTTCCACAATGTCGGGCAAAAATGACGAAAATCATCTAGTAAGGTGCAAGAAGATAGGAGGAACTGGAAGTTGGTGGTGGCGATCAAAATGCTTGGGAAACATAAAATGAGCTGAGAAAACGTGCCAGACTCTTCGGCTCGGTATCCACGGAATCCAGCCAGGCGATTCGCTTCGTTTCGCTTTCTATATTTTGTGCCCTTTCGAACTGCGCGTCTTCGTGGGGCCGGCCCGGCAGAAGTAAAAAAAATCTCAAATAAAAATTGCCGACACACTCTCGCAATATATCTTCCAGATCCTTCATAAATCACAATGTAATCCCTCATGCTGTACGAAAAATAATGTATAACAGCAAATATTGTATCACACACAAACTTCTGCCCCATTCTTGAACTCGATCCTCTCGAGAACCCGTCCCCCTGCGACCTATCTCGCCAGCGCCGGGCCGGCAGGCCGAGGGCGACCAATCGTTGTGGGTGCGTATTTTCGACATTTTCGGGAAAACACCTTTGAAACCGACCCCTCGTGACCACCCACCCACCCGGCTGCCTTCCGCGCAGCAAACAAATCCATCGTGGGCCCCGTTTACTGCTCGAAACTCGACCCCACCAAAACGACGAGGCGCACATACCAACAATGGGGGACTGTACCCCGAATGACGGCATATAACGGATGCTTTCTTTCTTCGCCGGCACTTCCCATGCCCTCAGCTGTGACGAGCTTCGTGCGACTCTCGGGTCTCGGGAGCCCTTTCCTGGAGGTGTTCCAGATGCTGCGCCGCTGCCCGAGAAAGCGGCCCGGGCCGGGCTACTGGCGCTCTTGAAATTCTGGCCATCCATTTATTTTGCACCTCCGCCACACCGTCACTCTGCCCGCGAGTTTCGAGCCTGTGTCAGGCTATAAATATTGTACCACAGCTTGCTATTTATTCACAACCATCAGCATCACGAGGACGGGACGAGACGGAAAGCGAGAGAACCTGGTGCTGCTCCTGGGAGCTGCTGGTGATACTCCGAGCCACCAATGGGTTCGGTGCAATGGGATAGAAAATTTCTCTTAATTTCCTGTGAACACTTCCTTCGGCAGGCATGTCCTAATGACCAAGAAATCGAAGACACACGACGACTGCTCTCTGCGAAGGATATTCGGCTTTTTAAATTTGCCTAACGTAAGAACCTTGACCACCTGAGCGGTTGGTTGGTGGCAACCGTCGTTACGATCTGCAGCGTGACGATGATTACGGCCGCCGGCACCGGAGAGTCGCCCCACAGCGTGAGCCAATAATTGGAGTTATTATCCCACCGAATCTCACCTGCTGCGATGAAGCAATTAATGTATGCTGCCTGTCGTGTTATGGTAGCCAGCTGCCTCTCAGCTAGCACGGTCGCCACGTACGGTGTCTTTCTTCCGGGTAAAGTCCTCCCGCTCATGTATTAGTATTATTTTCTAAAAGGCAGAGTTGCAATTGGCGCAGACAATAAAGTCCATCAAAAATGTGGCAGTGTCCTTGCGAAGCGTCTCGAATTCTTCTTCATGTTTTCAATCAGCGAGGAATAAGCTGTAGTTCTGATCATATTAACGGTAATTAAGAACTCGAGCACGCATGACGCTTTAGGTTCTGCTTACTATCGATACTCACAAAGTGAATATTAATGAAAGGCATTTAGTTTCACAGTTCAATGAAATACATTTCTTTTATATTACATTTAACCGTTTTTCAAGGACAGTGAGCGTTGAGCAATCTTTCTTAGAAAACCTGTCCGTTTCATACCTGCAGAAACACGCTTAACTGAAGATAACTTTTGGTTTCGTTCGTTCGTCCGCCATTAAATTTAAGGTCGCTTGGGCCAATCACTGCAGGTTTGTGTAGCAACCTGCACTCACCGAGCAAAGACAAGTGCTTTGAAGAAGACTGTTTTGGCAATCCACACAGCACGTTCCAAGGATACGATTACATAACAATTTGCAATTTTGCACATCCTGCAATTCTTACCGAACCTATTCAAGGTTAAAACCATAAAATGACTTGGGAGTTAGTACCTGAACCGAGTCACGCCGTGTGCATAGACCTTGAGGTTGCAAACATTCGGGTGAATTTGCTAAGAATTCTTTTCTACAAGTTCACATAAAGGTCCGCAAGGTGAAGGTGCATATTAATAAAAATTATTGGTATTGCACCAGCGCAGAGCCAGAAAGACACAAGACGCACAAGAATTTTCTACGAACGCAAACGCAGTGCCGTGGGTTTTTTTTTACATAGGCTAGTCAGAGTGGGAACGGTTGTGTTTCGAGCCTGGGCAAGATTTGACAGAGAGACAAATGCGGTCAAATCCACAAAAGTCGGCTACGAATTGAATCAACCAGACAAGTGCCCAAGCGTCGCCTGCGTTCGGACACGATGGCTTTGAATTCCCTGGCAAGGTAAAAAAGCATCCGAGAATGTTGTCACACAAGATGATTTATGCTAAAACGGTGATTTATTATCAAAACAAGCGAGAAGAGGAAGAGAATCCGTAGCGACGGCTTACAAAGACGGGGCGATTATGTGGTTGTGGCCCAAGGAACAGCACAGAATTGGGCTTGAGAGACACAAGCCTCAGGTCTCATAAGCCATCCAGAATGGTAGTGCCAAGAAAAAGATATCGCACTAGACTGGACACAAGGATATGGCGGCGGCCGGTGCCGGTGCTGGTTGACCGACCAACGTAACCGACGCGATGCTAAACCATCTTCTTTGATGCGGAATTCAAAGACAAAGTTTTGTGGTGCGGCGAAACAACGCAAAGCTGTGTCGTTCGTCGTTCGGGGCCAGACAAGGATCACCACCAAGAAGAATGATGAAGATGGAAATAAATCACAACACCTTTCGCCGCTGTTTTGTTCTACAAACGAAATGAAAGTTCTACAACAACGGATGAACCTTAACTCATGAGTAGAGCACTCGGTTTTTAAAGTATGTTTTGTTGTGTCAATGATATGACTAATTTAAATCTTAGAACCAATCCAAGTCCGAACAAAACCTAAATCTATCCAAAACTAATTGTTG
Organism: Anopheles cruzii; assembly: GCF_943734635.1. Taxonomy (NCBI): domain Eukaryota; kingdom Metazoa; phylum Arthropoda; class Insecta; order Diptera; family Culicidae; genus Anopheles; species Anopheles cruzii. Next base: position 49,679,561 of record NC_069145.1, read on the forward strand.
CAATGAAATCTAATTAAAAAAAATATGAAAGTTTCTGACAAGACGAGCGTTGCTTTATATTCAAGTGTTCTGCAAAAAGTCGTTGTTTTCGTCGTAGTCCTGCACCGGTATGCAAGTAATGCAGAGTAATAATAAGAGTAATAATGAGTGTCATTTCAACTGACAAGAAACCCAACTTCGTAACGTATAGGGTTTTGCTTATTTCGTAAAGTCAGCAAAGTAACCAGACCAGCCGCACGACCATAACAATACCAGGTTTAGTACATCGGCATGCTCAGCTCATTTGGAAATATGTTAACATGCCATAAAACGAAAAGACATGTCATTGCCTCTAAACCTTTTCTTGTTTAATTTCAAATTGCCTGATGCATCCAAAATCCTTCGACATTTATTCAACTGAACATCGTTCAACATGGACAATGGGAAAAAACAACAACTACGTTTTTATAAGCGGTCAAGTCAGGGTCGTAACGTCTTAAGATGTTGATGATCGCCACAAAGCTGGCGCTTCAAGATCATATTTCCTAGACTCGCGGAAACAGAAAAAAATTATGCAAGTTGCGACACAAAATGTTACATGTTTGATGCATGTCAAGAAGATTGTAATTGTGGCTTTTTTCAAATAAGCTATGGTTGCCATATAAGCACATTCCATCTATTTCATAGTATAGTATACTTCGATCAAGACATACTTAGCTTGAAATGTATTTAAGTAAACGTTCCAATCACTTGATAGCAATATGTGTCAATAGATTTATAGATTATTTCACTTACTTTAATTCCTTATTTTAATGTTGTTAAAAAGTAATGGTAACAATTGCTCAACAGTTGATTTTATGTGTATGACATTATTATGTACTTTAAAATACTAACGATCGGAATAAATCATTAGCGAAAATTCATTTTACTCACTAAACATTGGCTATCAAAGTAGAAATAAATTGAATGCAACACTTTTTGACATTTTTAATGACACACGATAAAATAAATATCTAAATAAATAAAATATCAGACCAAACAGTTTGCCGATAATAATGCTCTTGTACGCTGGTTGGGTAGACGTATTTAAAAAATAAAGTAGTAAAGCACGTGCTAAATTAAAAGTGTTCAGCATGCGAAGGTAACCATATTGTGTTTGAATTTGTATTTTGAAATGTTGTACCTTTTGTCACTTATATGAAATAGCAATGAGAATGGTGATTATTAAAACAGCTTCACGCGCTTATCAGAATCACTTAATACCATGTACCATCTACATGCACATTCGACGTGTCCGTAGTTCTTGCGATTTAGCTACTTATTTACCAGGTGTTTATTTCAAACGGATTTAAAATGTTAATTTGATTCGATTGGAATTTCATAGTTTGGTTTCCTGCAATCAACGGCTGACCACCAACGCCAATTTTCCACATCAAAACACTCACGATTTTGCAGCCGTCGACACCATTCCGAACTGTCCTGAGTGATGATGATCCGTAGGAAGTTACAATAAATTTTCATTAAATTTACGCGACTGAAAGGAAAATTTAGCACGCGAACGTGCTCACGGCAATCTACCGAAAGACCTTTCTTCGTTGTCCATGCATTCAATGGCATTCGCCGCTAAGAAAACTACGGAGACCGGTAGCGCTGAGGGAGAACAAAAAGAAAAAAAGATATTCTGCGAAAACTTTTCTTCAACAAATAATAAAACTTTGCTCTATAAATTTCGCGGGCTTTATATTTCTTATGGCAGTGTCTGCTGGAAGCGGGAAGACGTCGGAAGGAGTCGATCTTGAGTGGCCAGTAGCGGGTCGATAGTAGCGAGGAAACACGGCGAGAGAAACAAACTTTGCCTTCAGTCATTACTCTTCGCCATTTATTTTTCTTGATTAATCTCGATGAGCATAAATCAGAAGCAGCGGTAAGGATTCCCTTGTCTCGGAAATTCGATTGACGAAATAACGCCATTTTTACCAACGGCGAGTCCCTGCTCCTTTCGGCGATTCGCTGCTTTCGCTAGCCGTGCGATGGTAATCATCCCAATCGACCGACAAGCCAAACGGCCAAAATAGAAACCAAATTCGAATATGAAAACCACAAATGACAACCCACACTAGTGTACCACTGATATATTCAATCGCTATAAAATAGATCCTAAGTTATTGGTTTCCCCGATCTTCTGCTTCTTCAGCCGCAGGCTTTAACGAGACAAAGGCCCTTGCAAGGAACAATCATTTTCAAATTAAGACTAATTCTCTTTCACACTCGGTTCCTGCCGCCCTTCCGCCGCCCATTCCGGCGGTGCGCCCATTCCGTTCTAAATTCATCACTCCACCCTCGGGAAAGATAACTTTACCGAAAAACGCGAGCAGCAAAGAAGAATGTCTGCGTTGCCATGAAAAATGGCATCATCCGCAAGATGGAAAACGTACCGGTGTTCTTATTTATGCAAATTTTAAATTTTAATGAGTTTGTAATTTAAAACGTTTTTCTTCCTTAGCCGACCAGCAGCAGTTGCAGAGCCGATGGGGTTTAACGAGACGAAGCCTGTGGCCGAGCCAACTGATTCACATGCGCACTTTTGCGCCCGTTTGCCGAATAATGAAGAAGAAAATATGTCGCGAATGGAACGGCCACGAACGTGTCCGGTAAGGAAGAAACGTGTTTACGCGTGGGGTGAACGGGTGCGTGGCGGACTTTCCCTTTCATTGGCGGAGAAACAAACCCCGCTAACGCTAAGACTGAGAATATTTTCGCTAGGGTAGACCCGGCCTGCAAGGGCCGAGAAAACGTGTTCGTCGGGAAAAATCGTTTTCGTGGTTTGAAAGTGTGTGTGTGTGTGTGTGCTTTGCTACTGGAAGCTGTGGCAGTGTATGCGTAAGCCCACCAACACTGCGGCGCAAGAGAACAGGAAGCCAGAAGATCTTCAATCCAAGGGTTAGGCTGGTTGGGAGGAACTTGGGTAACGCGATTCGGGCAGGTGAGTTATAAATTACACCGCCTTCCGCCTGCTCGCACGAACCAGATTCCTCCCGGTATCATTATGCTACTCGGGGAAAACTGTGGTCGAGCCCGAGACGATACTGTGACGTGCTCCCATTGTACTGGATTCTCTATACTAGATCCGCTTTCCCGAGATTTTCAGAGAGACCTATTTTTCTTTCTATTCTTCGTTTACCTTACCTTAGTCCTTTTTTGAGAAAAGTTTCTTTCATGCCGTTCTTATCCGTACTTTTTACCTTTGAGCCCTGCATCCTAATCTTCCAACCAACGTCTGCTTCACTCCGTTAGCCCATCAAGTTTACGGCTCGAAATTTGATTACTCGAGTAATTAATTTGAATTAATTAAATTTTGAGCTGTTTCACGTAGCACGGATGATGTTGGTCTCCAGCAGACGGTTAACCATTGATCTTAGAACCTCAATACTCGGTTGGCAGGGATCGTGTATCATTTTAATTGGATCTTCCCACAGACCCTGCATGCGTACTTCACACTTCATTGACCATGATAAAAGACTGCACCCAGCGCTCGGGACAACTTTGAAGGAGACGTTTTTAGTTTAACTCCATTGTGGCCCACTATCAGTTTGCAGTAATTTCACACACTTCACTTTAAAAATGCTAAGTGTTAGCGAAAAAAGTAGAACTATCGCATAAAAAAACGCTTTAGATCGATTTGTAAAACGTGTGCAATGTATACCAAGCGTTTTGACAGATTAACCCATGAGCTTTGATTCGGTCAGGACAATCGATTTTCAATGCTGATAATGCATGCTACGTGATAATAGTCCTTCTTGGTTCTGGACGGAATCTTCTAGCAACGTTCACACGTACTAACGAAATCTCTTTGTCACCATGGTACTAAATCTAAATGAAAACGCCTTAAGAGCCTTCATGAGCATTCAGTGCTTCTCAAAAACCACTGATTGTGATGGAAAATTAATAATCCTCTGGTTGTCGTTCGAAGGCATCAATTCTCGTCCAGTAAAGTGTTGCAAAGTTTTGTGAGTTTATCCAATTGAGAAATTGTTTTCTTGAGAAATTGTGTTCGGTGTTCGTGCAAGCTAAACAATTCCTCGGTTCTTCTAGCTAGTACTTCTATTTTCTGAGGTATACGATCATAGGCTTTCAGGAATTCATAAGACTTGATCTTAAGTTCATTTTGTATTTGCGGTCGAATATTTTGATGATGGTAATATCAAAATGAAGTTTTAAGTTACGATACACAACTTGTCTACATATTTTGAGGTGGCGTAGCTAACGAACAATAGATGTTGATGATTTTCCATCTAAATATCGAACTCCAGCTATCGTCCAAGCAACTCCTTTCGAATAGTTTTTTTTGTTTACTTTTACTGACATACAAATGTTTTACACCATCTAACCTAATGGCTGGATAGATATAATTATTTGAAATTATGAGGAAGTCGGTTCGGTTCCATCGGCTCCACCACGTAGCACTTCTATATTTTTATTTACATCTGTGTAGTAATTGTTTGTGTGGAACAATTTAATGATTATACTGGATGGCCACACCGGAAGCGAAAATAAACGATTTGACACTAATCTTTAACGTCAAATCGTTTATGAGTGTGCGGATTAATTACGATTTTACATAAACGGGATAGATTTGACATTTGGACGCTCGGATTTATGGTTTGTCTGGCCCTCCAGATACAGTCAACATTAGCCATGTGACGGCGAGCGAGCCAATTTCACATTTCGGTTCACAGACTAAAGAGTTTCCAAGAGTTTTTAATGTTTGCTGGGGCTCGAGCTCTTCTAGCAACGGGTGACGAAACGGTTTCTTTAAGTTTTCCCAAATATGTAGGGAACGGCGTTAGGGAACGAACAGATGGGTAACCGCACGTAATTGATCAATTCGATTGAATTTAGTTCATAAATAACTGGAATACATCGCCAAACCTTATTCTCTAGAGAAACAAATGGCGATGAAACAGAGGAAACACGCTGTATATGTTTGCTCTTGATTGCTCCGCAACCTCTTCGTCTGCATTAGACGCCTTACGTCCGCCATCGCACCCTTGACACACGTGTACGCACCGGGTAGTATAGGTCAGCCCACAACTAGCCATGGCAGCGTCTTATTACGGTACGCCGCGAATAGGAAGCAACAAGAAAATGTTGAGGAAAATATAGACGAGACAGGTCCTCTCTGGTACGTCTTCAAATGCTGCTGGCTTGGCCCTCGGACTTCGGCTTCTTGAGGTTTGGTGGGTGGATACGAATGAAATACGAAACATTTGATGAAAATGCTGTGCTATGCGAGTTGGTGCGTCGAACTGAGCGGAGCCCAACGGCGGCAAGAATGTGGTGGCCAAGAAGAAAGATAAAATATGTCAGAAAAAGAAAATTGCAAAGAACAGCGATAAATTTTCATGAGAAAGGAAGATCTATTGCTGATACTTCTGGCCGCGAGAACCGGCCATTGAGGATGCTGCGCCATTGCCTGAGGGCGAAGATATGCCCAGAAAATGTGATTGTAGCAGCAAGATCCTGTAGGGCGTTTCACCCAGCGCCAGCATCGCCTCGAGGGTATCTGCAGGACTTTGTGAAAATGCTGTCCCTCTCTCGGTATGGTTCAGACGCAAAGGAATGAAGGAAGAAAATTGTGCCAGCTAAGGACTCTAGCAAGGGGGTGCCAAAAATAGCGAGATGAAACCCTCACTGCATTGATAAGGAAAGCGGCAGTACAGTAGCGGGCAGGCATGTCTTAAAAGAAAGGAATCGAATTGGATGAAAATCTACCCAATGAAATGCGAGGCAAAGAAGCAAAATTATTGGAAAAAATCAACAAATATATCACGTTTGCTTGACGTGGCGTAACAATTTTATTTCAAATTTATTCAAGATCGAGACTTATTATCATAATGCTGATAAATATGGATGCAAGCCAATGTGCCAAAAATATATAGCGCACAGAAAAAGTTTCGCTATATCACACGCCCGCTAGAGTGAAAAGGACATTTCGGCATGCCGCTGTCCACAGCGAAGGCCGGAATACACGAGACCAGAATAAAGATCCGGAAGTGAAAAGAAATTGAGTGCTGAAACGGTGGACAGAAGTCATTCGGCACCAAAGCAACCATTGAGGAAAAGTTATGTAGTTGACTACAAATATATGCATGGGAAACATACATACGCCATGCGAGGGATGGCAAAAATGTACTTATCAACTAGTCACGAATTTGACGATCGAAACGTCAAGCCATTGTTGGCATACGATTCCTAATTTCGGGTTTCTAAATGTAAAAACACCAGATCAAAATATACAAATCTGAACCAACTGAATGGGTCCAACGTACTGAACTATCAATTTTTTTATAAACTTTTTATTATTTTTTATATCTATCCATGGAACTTTTTTATTGAAACAAAATTAGTTGGCATTTGCAATAAAAAGTATTACTAAGTAATACATTTTGGTAACCACATCAACGAACAAATTGTTTAATATGGTTTAAGGATAATACTTCTTTTGTACAATATTCCCTCAATTTCAAGAACGAGAATCTAGATCTTCGATAAGGCTTTGTGGCGCCATGTTGTTTATCTATGTTCACACTCAGCACATCCTGGGTAAGCCAGAACAATTTTTTCTACATTTTTCTATGCCGTCCTTTTATCCTGATCTCTCTCCTTTGCTTTGATCCTCTCTACTTCTGGCCATCATTATTCTTCATAATGTATCCGGAGTTTGATATTAAATCAAAATATATTACAATACATCTGAGGTGATTTATATCATTCATATCGTCGTTCAAACATTCAAGAGGCCTGTTAGAAGACCGAACCGAAGAGAATAGTAACCTAAATCTTTACCTTCTTCCATACTGTTCATCTTTCTTTCTTTTTCTCTCGTGCTTTCCTTGTCTGTTCCATTTTTCCCTCTCTCTCTCCCTTTCCCTCACTCCCCCTTTCTCTCTTTCTCGTTGTATTTTGTGTCATTTCTCCAATAGTGACTCTACACATTACCAGAAGACAAATCTTTCGTCCATCTCGCTGCCCTTGCTGCTTTTTGTAGAATAGTACCTTCGTTTCTTCGCCTTCTTCATCATTTACTCAGCATATACCGCACACGCAGATCACGCAGCGTCTCTGCCCTTCACTTGTGAGCGAAAGAATATATCTGTTTTCATTATCAGTGGTAATAAATTATACAGGATGAATCGAGACGGAGGTCCGCTTTATTCACGCATACTCACGCGTTCTCGCTTCATCAAAGGTTTTGTACAGTTTTTTTCAAGGAGACCCACAGAGAATCGCCGTCGTATCGTGGATTCTTCATACGAAAAGTTTTCGGCAAACATTTTTCACGAACGCTCCACTGTAGCTATTTATGACGGGCGAGATTAGAAGTTCCTAATTCGCGTAACTAGTGCAGCGCCACACACATTTCTCTAACAAAGTTGCAAGAGTTGGACTATCTCGAAAAGTGTCGTCGCAATGTATTAATGAAACTGCTGTTTGGGCTTTATTTGATTTGTTCACTTACACGTTTGTTAATCTTTGAAGAACGGACCTTACCGTATTTATATGTGCACTATTGCTGTTTATCAATTGGTTACATAGTCGTTTATTCACATTTATAAATGAAAACCTTGAACGAGTTTTAAACTGTAGCGTTCATTGCACGGTATCGTAATCATCAAACACTCGCAAATCCTTCATTAAAATGGGGTTCCTTTTGAAATATTAAATGTTTCGCACTTCGAGTTTTTATTTTGTTTCATTAGACATACATGATGTGTTAAAAACGCAAGTTAATTGATTTTTTTTAAATAGTACGTATATGTTCATCAACGTGCGTTGTATCTTTTCTAGAGTAATATTTGCGAAAAGCTCGTTTCAATTCTTGAAACACCTTCCATACCGGTGCTTTGTTAAGGTTTATACCTCTTTCAGTCACAAGTCATCGTTGGAACTGTCAGTTGTTTGATACATATTTTCATTTCAGGGTACAGCGGAAAAATCGAGGGACTAAGTTCGACGTCCATGATGGTTAAGACAATTAAGTGAGTTCAAAACAAACTTGGATGATACCAATCTCAAGTCTAAAACTTCCGTAAAGCTTAGTAGCATGAACTTAAATCTTTGCCAACAATCTCAGCATCTTCCATAATATAGATTTTTTGTTGTTAGTAATCATTGTTATCATTTATATACTTGTTATCAACTTTATATTGAATGTTTTACTTATGTTTAGAAACAACCTTTATTGTTGTTTTTGATTGCTTCATTTTAAGATATTTATTCATAGTCATGTTTTTGTTGTAGCGTGCACAAATGAACACTTTATTGTTACTCGTATTGTTAGCACCACGATGTTCTGCAGTGACTAAGATGAAAAATTACGACGAGGTGCACTAATTTGGTTTTTACACATTGCTGCACTCGGTGTGGTTACCGGAACTTCGTCAATTTATTCGCTTTTACTCACACAACCAGCATGATCTTGTACCAAGCGTGGAGTTTTCTTTCACATTCCCGAGACGCAAACTACTTGTAGGAACAGTTTTTTGCACCCCACAGTAGGGAAAATGAATATTTCTACTTTTCTTCCCATTTGCATGTCGATTTCGTCTTCGTTGAGGCCACCCAGCAGCCGTCTGAACTATTTGCAACTCATATCGCTCACAACTGCTAGCGCGGTGAGTTGATTACACTCAGAAGCAAAAAAATCTTCTTGGACCCATTGAGCAGGGTCTGTTGCTAAAAAGAGGGGTTATGTTACGGAATTTAACCTTCTTCGCTGCGCTTCTGGTAAGACGTGGTGTTGAAGCTACTGGTGACTAGTAACAACCACGAGAAGTGTGGTGTAGATTTTAGAGTATGATATTGGTTAAGCAAGTTGATGGCAAAAGTTTCCAGCTGTTACCGCTTCATCGGAATTCCTCGTTTCTGATCCTGTAACTTTACTAGCATACTTTCGTGAATACCATCTTTTGAACTCTCCTAGAACCCTGTGGTTATGCGCTAGGAAGTTGAAACTTCGCTGCTACCGCAATACGATGCGAAGCAGTACATTAATCTTTTGTAGCTAATTAACAACACTTTTGCACACAGCCATGATTTACGCTATTCTTAGTTTGGCCTGTGGTTACGCGTTACTCGTAACGTTTCCATCCTTAGTGATTAACACACATAAAGAACCGTAAAGACTGTTAAAAATAGTATCATAAATGCAAAAGTGCAAAGCACTTTTTATCATAAATAAATATCTTTACAGTTTTCCTCATTCTATTCGTTGAATCTATTTGAGTAAGCTTATGAGTAATAGATTATGAAGATGCGTTTGGCCATGGCATTTCTTCAACCTTGTGCCGGGTAACATAGAATATTTTAACTATAAAACACAGTTTATCTGTGAGAAAATTTTTCTGAACTACTTTATTAGAACCTTAGAAAATGCAAAAAAAGAAATGAAAGGTTGGCAAACATGGCATCAAATTTGTAAATCAATCTATAGAGAAATATTCCAATATTGGTTATGTTTAGTGTTGGTTTTTCATTTAAGCTTTGTTTGTATAACTTTGATGATTTGGAAGGAATTAGGAAAATGACTACCAGTGGTATCTCCCACTGTGAATGGGGATTTTCGCATGCGCCATGCAAGACAGAGCTTTCTTGCTTACAATCTAACATTTTTTCACTTATTTTTTTGCACAATCCGTATAACTTCTGGTACACATCTGGTTTATACCGCCAGCCTAGATTACATGCGAGACGTGATTGCACGATTGCTTTGTACGAAATAGAGGCGATAAGGAACGAAACTGCACACGTTTTCTCACAGCAAAATTTATTAGTTGTTTATCGAAAGGATTCCCGTTTTACAATCCATATTACGATCCTGGGGCATTACCACAAACCGTTTGGTGAAAATGCTTTTCTGCGCTATTTTAACAGAAAGATCCGCTTAGCTCCGTATACGCGGTACATCCGTATCGATAGGGTAGCAATATTTCCCTAAATCTTCACTTTGGCTGTTTTCCTTTCCCGAAGCGCCGCAAAGATTTCTTTCGTCGATAAATCAGCGGATTATGGTGTCTCTTTGTCTAAGGCCAGTGTTTGTGAATAAACATTCATCGCTTTTTATTTATGCAACAAAAAAGATATGGTACTGAGTTGCAGAACGTCATGTCCCGTCATTGTAATTAAGCGCGATTTGACATCCGCTGATTATAAATAGCAGAGTTGGCTATCTCCTTTTTAATTCAACATTGATAACCAGATAACGGTAGAGGAACCAATCAAGTTATTATGTGGCAAGGAGTCATGAGTTTGAATACCCTTTTAATTTAAATTAAATTGAAGTGAAAATAAGGCCGAGTTGATCGATGACTGGCCACGGCGGAAGCGATTCGGAATGATACATGTGAACGATTTCCGGTGTGAGCCCTCCGCAAATCAGTGAAAAAAGCCACAGTTTGCAATGTTTTTGTTGAAACATGTAAGACGATACTTTTGTCCATAAAAAATAGACCAACAGACGAATTTCTGGAAAAATGTTTTTAAAGATACTAGAGTATATTTTCAATCAAGCCACAGGAACATATCGACTAATCACCGACTATTATAATGTATTAATTGGAGGAATAGTGTAGCACATAGTAATTAATTAATTCTGGACAATCCGACACTTTAATAAATACAGCCCAGTCCGTTTCTCTAATATTAAAAGAAACCGGTACTTTGAATCCAAAATATAAACGTTAATCTTCTTATTTTTTTGGAAAAATGTTCCCTAAAAGTTCTTTTCGGGTTTTCACCCAGTTCCCGGAAAATGCAAGATTTCAAAGCAAATGACAATCGTGTATATTTTAATATGTTAAGACATATTCTCTATGGGATAATACTATTTGATCTAGTTTATAAAAACTGAATACAACCAGTAATGCAATATCGCATTCTATTAGTGCAAACCAGATGAACCTTACCACTTTGGCGACAAACACCGGTTCATTGTGCCACACTGCGTCCAGATTTCACATCCTTTGGCATTGTTTGCGTGACGTCGGCCGAGAGCGTAGCAAAATGCGCCATGCATTGCACAAAAGCCAATTTGTCTGGAATGAGCAATCGCGCTTGGCGTTCGCATCGCGAGTTTACTACCAGTTCCGGTCCCGGCTTGTGCGAATGATGCGTTGTTGCGTTCCAGAATGTCCATGTGCCGCGTGCGTGGTTTTGGGCGCGAAAAACCCTCTGGCATGCCGCTTGGTGCGTTGTTTGGGCATATTTCATTTTTAGTTTCACTTTATTGTGCACTATTCCGTAATTTATGCATTATTTTATTTAGTGGAATGTCATATAAACAGTTATTAAATAACATTTTTACATTCATGCACGAATCGCAGACTAGTGCAGAGGCATACGCAACGATGGCGCCAATGCCAGCCGAGCATCGTAACACCACTTGCTTTCCGGTTGGTGTCGCATTTGGGCAACAGTAGTATATTTGTTTTTATGCCTTCGCAATTCCGCCATCAGACGCCGCGAACACATAGCGGTTTTCCTGCTAAACGCACTGATGCGTCCAGCGTTGGATGGCGGCCCCATGCTGCTCCGCGGAACACGCCTGCTCCGACTCCGACTTGATCGGATGCGTGGCTTAGAAAGGGTGCTTAGTGTCGCTTCAGCCCTCTACAATTGCTCTGGGACGGCGAAGGGAAATAGTTTATTGAATTCCCTGGCTCGAGCGCTTCATGGCGATGCCGCGTCCGGTAGGATATCCCGGGAAACAAGACCGAGATGAAAATTTATCGTTCTTTCATTCCGCTGCCGGTGTTACTAGACCTGTCATCCTAGATCCGTTGCACCATAGTACCGGTACATGGAGGCTACATGTGACGAGCATGTAGAACTGCAGTTTTCCGATTTATTTTAGTTCGTAAAAAGTGAACCTCTCTCACATTTTTGCGATGCGGATGTTTCGAATATGCGTTTCTCGTGCTTCTGAAGCTCAGAAGTCTAATTCTGAAGTGACAAATCAGGATCGCACGGCTCGGAAGTGAAATGGATGAAATCACAAAGGCATTCGACCTTACACTTCAACCGAGAAGATTTATGATTCACGATTCTAACGCTTGATTATTCAGAGGCTGGTTCGGAGGGGTTCGGAGCTAAGAAAGCTAGAAAGTCTCGTCAGTGCAGCTTCTGCTGACCGCTTGCACCATTTCACCATCTGTTACTTCATGCGCTATCCTTACGCACGGACGGAGAGTTCGACTCTTTCAAAAAATATGTCTGACGGTACGGACAGTGCAATGGCGTGATTTACTTACCTGTTACGAGTGCGCCAGATAGAAACACTGCCTACAAAGGCACAGCAACCCCATTCGTTCCACACGAATTTTAAAGTCACACTTTATCCTATATGCATGAACTGCCTCCGCTTTTCGAATATAACTGGACCGAAGGTTTTAACTATGTGTCACTACAAGATTACACCAAACAGAACCCTTTATAGAACTTTTATTGGGAACCGAAATTACCAACCAAGCAACGATTTATGTAATAAATACAAAGATAATATGTCCGATGATATTTTTACGTAAAACCATTAAAACAGAATGATTATGCTTAATAGGTTTGAATATATTAATTATACTTTCTTTCGCCTTCGAGGATTGCTGCAATATTACGAAAAGGTAATCAAACAACTTCTAAACATATAACATATTGTAAAACAAACAAAATATTAATTCAGGAAGTATTATAGCATGGCGAAGATAATTTTTTTGGAAACATTAGAATAATGCGGAAACTTCAAATTAAATTGACTGACAACATGCTGTACGAGTTACAGAATGAGTAAGTTGCAGAAATATGGGTAGCGGCAGATTACTATTAATTCTTTTATTCAATTTCATATTCAATTTCGGCCATCATCTTTGGTCTATGTTATGCGAACAAGAGCAAATTCATAACCTTGGGCAGTCAGCGAAGAGGAATGCCCAAAGGGAACGTCGATCCTAATTACGTACTATAGCAAGGTCACGGAAACGATCGCTTTGACGTGACTTAGCTCAACGATCATTCGAATGAGCACAAGCTTTTAAAAGTCCTACATACGAACTGTATGTACACTCGAGTATAATCTATCTTGATCTGACAAGAACAAGGAACAAGTCCACAGTCTTCCGACCCTCCAACTACTGCACAATAAACCGTTTATATTTGTAGAGTATAATTTTAATTCGTTTTTTGACAGTTTGATCGGAACAAATTGCTAAGCTCGGAAAAACTATTTGCAAAATCTGTTGAGCGAATTAATCTCGCCTCAACTTTCCCAACACTTCCATGCACTTGTACTTTTCTACTCCTAAACCGTGCGGAGTTAGTTGCATCTCAACTTTTCCAGAAACTAGAACAATTCACCTTCAGTAGACGATAATCAAATTTATCAAATCTTACTCATATGATTATTCTTAGAAGGATTTTGCACACAAAATTCCCAAATAACCAAACTTGTGTAAGATTGTACAACTTGACCATCTCGAACTCCTTAAAATTCTTCAATGTGGCACGTGCCAAAGAAAATAAACGACTCTTGAAAAAGTACAATTCACGTAATTGTAATTGTATTTGCAATAGTAATTGACCATAGAAAATTTAATCGAAAGACAATACACGTTCAAACTGTTTAAAAACGCTCCGGGATATTCAGGTCTACCTTAAGAAATATATTGGAAAGTGTATGTAATTGTTTATAGACGAAAAATGTTACCGAGCACAGCTGCAAATGATGTCATAGAAAACCTGGTCTTTGCTATACCTTTCGTCATCTAACCGATACTTTAAATTTTTCAATTGCAGCAGTACTTCGACAATATGAAAAATCAGGAACATTAATCTAATGCATTTTGCACCAAGAAGCTAATAAAGAGCAGCATAAAATGTTTCGCTGGCATTTCGCAAACAAACTGCTTTTACAAACGAAACTTGATTACATCGATTTTAAAGAAACCTGTTGGTTTTGTTTAACTAATGAACAATTGTGACATTCACATTGCTGTTATTAACCTACGATAGATAAGCATGCTAAGGCAGTGTTCCGCGAAGAAATATGCAAAAATTGCGAAAGTCTGCGGTGTCCGCGATACCTAACAATGACGAGTGTGTGACATTACTAGATCCAAGGTTTCCCTCGCCTTTATTATTAACATTCAATCAGCCTGGGCCGATGCCGTTTTCGCATTTTTTGGCACGTGTTTTCTATTTCCTCCCGCAAACCTCCCTGTGAGGCGGAATTGATTAGACTCGTTTTGGCGTGCGATTTGTTATGCATTCCTGTGGGCTTGGTTTTATGTTTTTCGCATACCACTTTCGGCAACTAGAATTGCACTTCGATACCTACGCTGCCATGAAATGCTGTATTTATCCAAACATGACAGGAAGGAGCACACTCTCGCATGTCATTGCTTTTGCCAATCGCGTTGCTTTTGCTAATGCGCAAAATACGCAAACCTGTTACGTTTTGCCTTGCCAATTCCTAAGTAAAGAAACAACGATGGTGGCAAATTTTTGCTATTTGCGCCGTGGTGGAAGATGAAACACCAAGGCTATGCTGTCGACCACAACTACCACCTACTAAATAAAAGTGGCCCATAGTGTAATAAAATTTTATCGATTGAGCGTGTTTTGATTTCATGATTGTAACCGATTACGACTCCACAAGTGAATACATTGATGTTAACGAAGCGCTCAGTCTCTTTTTCGAATATATTCGATCCAAGGTACATCACTCTTGGTTTATTCAAGGTACCTTAGTGTTGACGAATCTCCTCATCTTCATTATGCTCGCTTTCGCTTGGACGCCCCATCGCGCGAAAGTTACGTAGCTAATCCTTCATGCGTTTGGTGGACAAATCGCAAAACTTGAAATACGTCATGGCATGTCACGCATCTTTTGCATCTCTTTCGCTACCCACAAGCGCAAAGTGTGAGGTCCACATCGTTCCATAAATGTACTCGTAATTTATGTGACTTTTTCGGCAATACCTGTCCGTCCTTTTGAGGTCTAACGCTTGCGATTGCAAACCCACTCACATGGTTGTGAAATTCCGCATCCGTCGTCGCGTGCTCAGGATTAATTACATTCGCTCCAAAAGAAAAGCTCTAGTGATCTTAAAACACGCGGTCGAGGTTTGTACAATCATATTGTGCCGGGTGTGCGGGTTCCGCTCTCCTACTGATTTCATGTAATTTAACACTAATTCACTAAGAGTTGTTTGATTGCTAACAAATGCCTTGCTTGTATCAAATATTAACCTGCCAAAATCTATTCTGCATACGAATATTTTGGAATCGATCGGTATCTTAAATTGATTTATTTAATGAAAACTATCTCTAAAAATAATTTGTCTAATTTTTGTTTATGCAACAATGTTTATCACCAGCTCAGTGACATACATGATATTTTAT
This sequence comes from Anopheles cruzii, assembly GCF_943734635.1. Classification (NCBI taxonomy): domain Eukaryota; kingdom Metazoa; phylum Arthropoda; class Insecta; order Diptera; family Culicidae; genus Anopheles; species Anopheles cruzii. Next base: position 49,694,990 of record NC_069145.1, read on the forward strand.
CGAACAACACTATAATAAGTATTGCATTTGTGAGTGTATGAATACAATAATGTGTTTGTCGAGATCTAGGATGCCTCTCGCGCCACAAATACGAATCATATTTTGCCAGCAGCATCAAAACTCTATATCCATCTCCTTATTAATATCTGTAACAATTTATCCTTCCGTGTACCTTTTTTCTCAGGATCCTAGTTCAGACCCGCCTTTGGTCAGATTCGCTTTTCCCACGTTTCATGTTGCGCTGCTTCCATGAAATCCTACAAGTTATTGTACAAAAACACGAACATGAAATAGCTCGGTGGGTGCCCGAAGACCGTTAATTTAGTTACACGTCATCACTGACACTCTTATGTTACAGACCATTGAACAAAATCATTATTATATACTTTCGTTTCACGTGAAGCGTTCTATGAACAAAGGCACCAAAGTTTTCCCTTATCCAGTTCTTGGCTTACTAAGGATCATAGTAGGTAAATGATTCGCATCGGATTCGCTACTATGCTACCATTAATTACTACATCTGATGTGAAGCAGTACATGGCCTGAAACTTTCTGTTCTAACCATCTATTCGCATCTTCTAACATACGTAGCCACCAGTGATTCGGAAGTTAATCTATGCATTTCCAAAGTAAAACTATTGGAAAAAACGCTTATAAAAGCTTTGCGGTATAAACGCGAAAGCGGTAATTAAACAATACTTTTTGTGCTATAGATTACTCGTATTACCCTTTGTTGTATTCACACATGGAATCACAAAAAATGTATATTTTATAACTATTTGTACACTTGAAGCAAATTTACACATAGACTGTTGAACTGTTTAAAGTAAATACTGTAATGAAGCCGACATTTTCGAGAGCTGCAATGTATATCTCCTGCAATTTGTTTTAATAAATTAAATGGTTTAAACATATAGGAAAACGTGTTTATCATATATCGATGTCCAAAGTTCACTGAACAATGAACCGTAATGAGTGGGTGGCTAGGCCACACATCTCGGAAGGTCAGACATCAAATCGGCAAGCATACCCTACACTGGAACTCGCAAGGACATCGCAGCAGACTCAGGGACTCAGTAATGAAATAAAAGCCGACGACAAAAAATCTGGCTTCAGGTCCAGACGAAAGCTGTGAATCATCGTCAGTAGACGTCTTTTACATCGGCCCAAAGCACCGCTATCGGTGGTCAAGAACCTTACGTAAGTATAAATCTATGCATGGTTTTCTGAAGAATTAAATTACTTACTACTAAACTGCTAATCCCTTTTAAGATCGTATCGTTTTTATGCGTAATTGCCCAATCCGAAATAACCAATAAAGTGCAATGCAATGAGAGTCCTTTGTCCAAATAGAGCTTGAGAAGACCGTGAGATAACCTGACGACATGACGATCGATTTGACACTCGTTCGATGGATTGTAATAGCTAAGAGACATTTTCCAGAGTGAGTACTGAGCAAGACACTTCTGCGAGACTGGTACCAGCCTCAAGGACTCAAGTTGTCCATTTCGTCCTTCTCAACTAAACTCCGTCGATCTGTATGAGAATGAGTGACGATGCTCAAAAGTGATCAAACAATGATTAATTACAACCATTAAAATGTATGCTAGAATTGACTTTGCAAAAGTAAATGAACATTTAATATGGATTTTTTTTACGAATTGGCTTGAATTTACTTTATATTAGTATTACTTTTGTATTCAATTCTAATTTATTTTAAAATTCCAATTTAATACGACGTGTAGAAAAGAAATTACGTAAGCGAAATAGCTGATGCGGTAAGTTGTTTCAAATCTCAAATTAAATTGGTTTTACCGCAAAAAAATTCTTCATCTTTCCAGCGAGGTATTCGAAATATTTCGACGTGGTATTGTTTTTTAATCAATGAGAGAGCAATTCGTTAGAATGACTTACGTTCAATACGTTTTGCAATCGTTTGTAAGAATTTCGAATTGTATTTCAATCTCTCAAGTCTATTAAAATCTTAGATAATAAACGTTCCGATTTCAAAGAATTAGTCAGATATGAAGAACAGATATTCTATTTAATAACGCCGTATCCTTACACGAATACACTATATGTACTTATTCCAAGCTAGTTTACTCTCGATATATTTTCAACTAGGAAGATAACGAGGAAATTTTTTTAAATCTAGAATTTTCACCAGGCTGGGTTTCCACTTAGTATATATATTTATAGTTGGGTTTAACAAGGATAAGGCATTTCTTCGTCAGGAACTTAGTAGTTTCGCACAAATGTATTGATGTAGTTATACTTGTTTGTCAGATATTGCAAGCAATCGATCGAAACGTTTACGCTTCTTGCCATTTCGGTAGCAGCCTATACCGGAAGCATCGGCATTGCAGTGGCCACTATTTGACGTTGCTTTATGGAGATCATTTCTCACACTATTCTGTTCCATATTGCCCATTGCGAAAAACACAAACAGCTGATGAAGCACAAAGTATCAGTAAAGCGTTTGGTGTTGCGATTTCTTGCCATCCTATGTTCCATTACTTTTTCTCTGTCTTTCTAAGTTATGATCATTATCACTACGACCATGGCCCGTGGTGACGAAATACCGTCTGTCGAGGACGGGGCATCAATAAGACTACGCGCGCCTGTGGCGTCGAGTTTCGACAACTGCAAAAAGCATCGAATGCTCACTCTGCCATTCTGACTTTCAGTCGACGAAGAACGACGGATTTATTCATGCTCTAAAGCGCCCAGCCGGAACAGGAAGCGAATAAAACGAAGAATTTCAGCTTGTTTTGCGAGCGATGGCCGCTGTCGTAACGAACAAAAATAAGAATACCGTGGAAGATATATTTATTTTTCCACGAAAATAAAGCTCTCGCTACAGTTTCCGCGCGATGTCCCATAAACAAGGTTGCCCGCTCATCCCAATAGCTAAAGAAGTTTGATATCGTGGAAATCTTCTCTGGTTCACGATCCAGGAATACGGAGCAAGAAATGTATTTAAGATAAAAGAGAAGCCTGATTTATTATATTTTGCACCAGTTTTTCGTTCTATGTTCGTGATAAAACAGTTTTTTATAAGCTTTCGATTCTTCGCTCTTACAAACCTGCTGTAACCAAGTCAGCATATCTTTCATGGTTTATATTTTACATTCGAAAACACAATTGCATATTCTATATATTCCAGACTTTTCCACGAGTTTTCAACATTGCCGACCGTTCCAACGACTATCATGGCATGTTGATGTTGCTTATTACGGACATAAAGCTTGTCCTTTTTGACGCGGTTTACCAAATACCAACGAACATACATACCAAGCTACTGACAACCATCCAGCAGCAAAGACATGAAGTTCGTGAAAAGCGAGTATCAATGTTGTAGTGACGGAAGCGAATGTTTCTACTAGATTCCGCTATTCGTTTTCCTAACAGATCACCGAAAGTCAAGTAAAGAAGAAAACAACCCACAGTCATTCCCATTCATGCCCCACTAAAGAAAAACTATCTTGCTGAAATGTCGAACCAGTTCATCTGCGGAGTGGGAAAAAATGCGATGAAAGGATTGGGAGGCGTACGATGGAAAAGTGGCAAAAAATATAAAAAAGGGAAGCTAGAAAAACCAGCAATCAAGTGAAGAATTATTTTCCAAAATGAAAAACTAACCATAAATTAAGCCGCTCCCTCATTTCAGTCGGAGACGCTTCTGTCGCGGCGATTTCCTGCCCTGGGGCCGTTTTTGTTGTCAATGCAGCCTGAGAGTTTCTCCGATGAGGTTTGGCCGCGAGGTTGAAGAAAGCACAGAGCGAAGAGCCAGAGTGGCAAGTGTACGCTTTGTTGTGAAAAAGGAAATAGAGGAAAGCTATTGGCACAACGTCAAGATATTTTCAAAGCGCATGGATGTAGCCAAGAAGCCAAATCGTTCCCCGAATGATCACGGCCCCTCTCTACGTGCTGGTTCTATTGTTATTTGCTTATACACCATACCGCTTCGCAACCATTAACATGTATGTCGGATGTCATGTTTGCCTAGATGTTTTCAAACATCTCCGAACTTCATTTTCAGATCGACTACTCATGGCAGTCCTTCGGTTCACGGTTCAAATCATCCAGAAGCGGCAAGAGTTGCAACTTATCTAGAAAGTTCAAGGAAGTTGACTCCGAGTCCACCGCTCGAACAACTGGAAAATAAAAGATGCTGATTTTATTTAAACTGATAAATTAAACGACCACAACTTACGCTTTATCCGCTATCATAAAATATTGTGTAGCGTGAGTCGCTGAATGAACGACTGTTGACAATCTTTTGCTGGCAACCGAACCTTTCTTTGCATCACTTTTTAATACAATTGAACAATCTTTACAACAACAATGTTACCTTTTTTTACCTGTTTAGTTTCATTACTTCTATTCATTCATTATTAATTTAATTAAATCACCTTGTCCTCTGAAAATACTGGATTTTTCTATTGTCATTTCATATTTTAAAGTTAGTTAGTTAAGGTTTCTGCTTGAATCGAAATACCAGAATGCCCATAACTATAAGTCTTTGTTACTATTTTTATTTCGCCGTAGTATATCTCTTGTAGTTAAGTATAGACTCCTTCGCAATTGAGCCAAAGTGTAGAGTACTTCGACAGTTGACCGCTAATATGGGAAAGGAAAAACACCTGAACCCAATCCCGGAAAAGTACTCATTATACGTTCTACATACATTTTATGTATTTATAATAAGACACATTTTATATTTAACATACATATTTGTATGAATGTATGTATATAAAATATATATTTTCACCAATCTACTTCACCAATGCGGAGTAACAGTCTGGTCATGGTTCAGTGGCACTTGTTGTTGTGCTGAATAGCCGCGTGCCAGCCGCCAGACCTTCCGCGTTTGCGTCGCTGCTGAAAACTCATACTGAGTGCCAAATATTCTGCCGTCGGGCACATGAATAGCTTGCCCACTCTGGCGCCATCAACTTAGGAACTTACCAACATTCAATCGTTGTTCGGTAATTCATGATGGTTGTTAATAAACCAGAACTAATTTTTGCTCATTATGAGAAGAGAAAAATGCTAGCTGCTGGCTGCCTTCCACAGGAAGCTAGACCCTCCCCACTTTCTGTGATGCCAACAGAGTGCGAGGAATGACCGAACGAAAAACGAGAAAATTTGCTCTCACCAGCAGTCAGAGCGGATGCTGGAAAATGTCGTTCAATTTGCAGTGGAATCGCAAGGAAGGATGACGAAAGAAAGGGCAACCATGTTCAACCATCAATATCCGACGAGCGAACCAACCCTCTCCTGGCAGGAATCGCACCACTTTGCAATACCCCACTGGGAATGACGGTTTTAGTTGCTGGTGTCGCACTTCCATTACGCAACCATTCTCTTTTCAAACAAGAATGTTTTCACACGAACACAGGCATAGCAACAGGTGGGCTATTCGAAGTCGTCAGGAGTTAATTTTTCATTACAACTTCCCGGCACTACACAACTTTGCTAGTGTAACACCGTACTCAAAACACAACGGAGTGTCATTACTGCGACCTTAGCCACCCGCCAGGATATTGCTCTTGGAAACCTTCACCTTTCTCAACGGAATTTGGCTCCGTTTGCCCTTGGACGTTACCAACATCGTGCAAACGGCCAACAGCTAAGACGAGCATTGTCCCCAGTGTTACCTCCGTCGTCCCGTGCGATTCCACCACGAAAACTATTATCGAAAGTGCTGCCAATTGATCACCAGATTATTGAAGTCGATGTAACCAAACCTCTATGCTCTATCAAACCAGCATACTGTTTATATATTGTATATATTTTCCTTCTTACTGTTTATGCTACAGCAAAAAGAACCAAATAACTAGGAAAAGAAATTGAATCTATAAACCAATGGTAACAATACTGTGCACTGTTGGCGTGTTCCATTTTCAAATTTCACAAAATAAAGGAAGAACAGGAGAATATCACAGTTCATCGTATGGGACCTGACGGTTTTTCAAACATACATTTTAAATAATTTTCTTTATAACCGTGTTTTATCCGTTAGCATTATACACCAATGATTTTCATACTATTGAATTAAGCATTTCATAATCCATCAGGGAACGACAAAAAAATATGTTTATTGCGTAGGATTCAGATGAACATTTAACGTAAGATAATAAATTTGATAATTTTTTCTTATTTTTTCAGATTGTTCCACCCAAAAATATTATATACCACTGTGCAGTCGGGCAACACTATTGAGCATCCTCGAACCGTCAATCAAGGCATCTTCTTCGCTCGGCCTTGTGTCAAAATTTACGACGCCTACCCGGTTTATTACTTCCGCGTGCCTTACAAAAAGTGAATAGGCGGCAATACACTGCCAGCATGGTCAGTAACAGAAGCAACACGTGTGAACTTTAATGAAAATAGTTCAGCTGGTTGGCAGGGCAACCGAATGTTTTAGCCTGGAGGCTAAAAAATGCTTCAACATGGTGTAACAATGACTTACGGTAACCGTTTTCGGCCACACGTGGCTTTGGTGATAACTTTTCGGACCACCAAGAGGGCCAAGAAAAAAAAAAGTAAACAAGGATAACCGGACATCCGATTGTGAGGAAAACAATTTTCTATCAATCCCGCTGCTACTGCCGACAGCCGACATTCTCAATGAGTCCATCTCCGTTCGTTTCGCTGTTGTGACCAGCTCAGACGAAGGAGCGGCGGGTTGTTTATGAGTTGGTTGTAAATCATATTCAACATATTTGATCACTATTTGAACTACATAAATTAACATATGCCGTCATATTGGTGGCCCATGGTCATTCTCTGTTTGAGAACCTAGAGAGTAGAGGTTCGATTTTTTTCCTTTTTTGCACTATTGTGTCGACCGGGCTAGGACCTAGTGACATCCCTACGGAACTGGCCACTATTCGAAACGACCACCGTTGAACGGAATTCGAGTGCATTCACGGTACTAATTGAAATTGTACCGCGGACCTTGGAGCGAGATTTCCAACGGAAACGATGGATGTGCCCAGTAGACCACGTGGAGGGATGCGAACGTCATAAATCCATAAATCTGCGTTGCGTTTACCATGTTTTGTTTCGGTCTTTGTGGTCGTACGGTTCGTTGATAGCGACATACAGGTTCAAATGTCCTCCCGGGCGTTCTTTCCTTCCTTCCGAACACATTAATTGCGTCTCAAGCTGACACCAAACGGCTCGCACATTGCTGTGACGAGTTGTTGTTTGAAATGAGTTTGCTTCAATATGTAAACGATATTCGAAAATTATCGAATATTCGCTACGTGTTGCACTATGCTGCAAGCCAAGGCAAAAAGTAGAAAAACATTCATTTTTTATATTTCTATTGTGTGCGTAACCTAATTGAAATGAAAAGATCGAAATTATGCTAGCTAACTAGGCGAATTATGCAAATTATTATGCAAAAAAGGCAAAGGGAAATTTGTCAGCTCAAAAAATGTTTTTTCCTATATATTACATATTGAATCTTATAGAACGGATTTAGCCATATGATCACGAACATAAATATTTGCATTAATTGACGAACGAACGAACGAACGAACCGTCCCAATTGACCGCACATCGTACAACTTTAACTAACTCTTCTTTTCTTCTGTATTACTTACTAATACACTGGTAAATGTACTAACTCTTACCTCTGTATTCCTGCACTGTGCCAAACCACTCTACCGCCGTATGCTTTAACGAGTACGATGGACTCACTGGAGTATAGTGCACACCCTAACGAAATTGTCCTTACTTTTCCATAGTTTGTTAAAAGAATGAAGCAGCATTTTATCGTGGCTTCCTATTTTCCATACCTGATGCCCCAAAAGTGTGCACCGTGTTCTATGCATACGTTTATCAAAGACATCTTTTCGCACATGAAATGATAAAGTTCCTGCCCATGGTCGTGTTTATTAAATATACATTAATCCACTTTTGAATAATAATTCATTCACACGCCTGATAGCAACCACTGGACCCTGGACCCAAGCCTCCTTCCGTACGCCGATTCTTCGATCGTGCCCAACGCCCGGATCCAATGTCCAGGAGGAGATTCATGTTCGGATTCACTGTAACAAGAGCTTGGACCCTCAGGAAAATGTCTCCATAATCCCTCACCGACGAGGCGTTTTCGAAATGCCGAAATGACGGCGCTTTGGTGAGAACATTCCGTACCATCAACATGCACATGGCATTGTAGTTGGGCTGGTTGAGTTGCAGGATGCTGTATGCGATCCCCTAACAAAAACAATAGCGGCGAAATCGTTAGGAAGCATTTCCACAGGGACAATTGCTCGGTGCACGGATTTAATTCATCGAGCCATTTTTTGCTGCTACGAGCCATTTCCACAGTACTCCCCCGTGTTATAAACCTGGTACTTTGTATATCAAACTGACGCCCGACGTATGCAAAAATCGGAATCTTTGTAACTCTGAGCAGGTTCCTTTCAATCAGAGCGATTAATTTCGCACTTTAACTTGAAACTCAATTTTAAGTATAACTTTAAAAAATTTATTTTTCACCTACATAACGACATCTTCAGGATGGCCTTGTTTAAATAGTTTACGATATAAACAATGTTGCTAGTGCCAGATAAAGTAAAGTAATTAGGAATTAAGCAAATATAATAAAGACAAACAGACAATGTATTTTTATTGTTTACCACTAATACGGCTGAAAAAAACTATGAACGACTGTATGTATCATGAAATTTAGTCCTTTTCCTTTCTTTTTATGTCTTTATTTTTACTCGAACCAACTTCAAATCACGTTTTCGACTGTTTAGGGCATGGACTTTGGAACACCGAAAACAGTATAGAAAGTCAAATGGACGTTTATTTTCTTCCCGCTGATATAATTATCTTTTTCCTATGCAAGGCAAAATGGTATACGTGTTCCAAAACCAAAAAGACAGCGGACTCCTACCAACTGAACACTGTATAAGCAGCATAATAGATGGCAATTCAAATAATATATCCCAAGGTAGCTATTGAAATGGTTCCGCTTTTAACAATGGGAACCAATTCAAAGTGCAACGTACAGGAACTGAAACTGATCTAAGAAATGGTCATAGGCAAATTATAAAGCGGGTTGGATACGATTCAAGTTTTACTTCTTCAAGCAACGGATGCTTAGAGAAACTGGTACGATTTTGGCCCAATTTTTTCTTCTTCTTGTGTTTTTCGCATAGGAAGTACAAAGAAATAAAATAATTGGCAAAACATAATGACATGCTATTAAACACAGGAACTATCTTTTGCCAATAGTTCTCTAAATAATATCGCATAATAACCAGGGGACTAGTTTTTGGCCGTGTTGCCTTAGCATTTTCCACTCTCTACCACATCACCACACGACAATTGGGAATGAACACAATTGAGAAAGAACCCGTTTGTTTACATGTGTGATTTGTATATATTTTTCATATTAACTGTGTAATTTACAACTGATTAACTTTTTTGTATTAATTTTTTTGTATTAATTTTTTCATATAATAAATCATAAATTACTGTGAAGTTTTTTATATTAAACTTGATATTTTTCTATTTGTTAGACTTTGGGAATTGTTTTCTCTTTTTCCTTTTTTTATGATTTTAGTTTTTCAACTTTGTTCAGCGTCGACATGCAATGCGCCTACAATGCTGCAATCTGGTGTTCGAGCCATAGCCAAGTTTATCTCCTTGGGTATATTTTTTATTCACCGAAAGTATGCAATTCGATTTACATTCATGCCATAATTTTGCTTCTCTGAACTAATACTTTTGAAGTACAGTAGCTGTCAAAAGTATCATTGCAAAATTTCAGTAAATTTTATACATTTTTTTTATCTATTTATGTATTATTTAAGTATTAATTTTTCAACCTATTTATTATTTCTTATTATCATTGACGATTCATGCTATATAGTTTCGGCATATGGTTGAATCGTAAAGTTTTTATTGTTGAATTAACACATTGGCTGAAAAGTTCCGAGCTTACTCATGAATAGCGCTAGTTTTATTGCGTTGATCGGATTTCAATTAGTACTAACCTTCGATAGAATGCTGTTAAAATTTCATAATAGTCTTTGCTAAGCGTGACACTACTTTTGTTGGATTTCCAGAACCGTGGAACAAAAACAATTTCGTGTTTTATTTACACTGCTTCTTGATAAGAAAAAAACACCGTTCAAGCGAAGCAATGGCTTGAAAAGTGTTATAAGGACTCAGGTCCATAAGAAACAACGAAAACGTTGGTTGGTGCGACTACCTTGAGAAGGGAAATACCATCAACAGTGACAGTGTATATTGGATTGGAGCGGTTGAAGGCCGAAAATGCAAATAAACGACCGTACATGGCAAAGAAACAAATGTTGTTTAATCAAGACAACGCACCGTGCAAAAAGTCAATCTAAACATTGACTAAACTACATGAATTGAGCTTCAAATTACTTCAAATTTGTGAATTGGTCCCCAAGAAGTTGCTATTTAACACCATTGCGGTGTCGGGGTGGACATTTTACCGAAATAGTTTTTCATTAAAAAAAATTTAAAAAGTGAACTTTCTAATAATTGTTCAAGGATCGAAAAATATTGGACCGTTTTTTCATAAAGAATAGTAGAACCTGTCTAGAATAAAGAAAGAGTAGAACCTGGTGAAGACCGACGGTTGCTAGTAGCGGTAACTCAGTTATAGAGAACGTTCCAATTAGAAACATGTCTTTCTCCAGTGAGTATGATGTTTTTGAAGGATGGTAGGATAACATCTCGGAAAGGAATGCAATGCCATTTAACTATTTGCCATTTAACGATGTTTCAGTTTTCAAACGAACAATACAATTCAATTCAAACGAAATCAATTCAATCAATGCGCGAATACTGCGAATATGCGCTTTCTTCGGATTATCTTAAATCCGTTGATGTAAATCAAACGAAATCTATCACGAAATACATATTGTATTTTGTAAGAAAGATGATATGTTATTCTTGTTAGAATGTGTTCATAGATATTCGGGCTACAAGTCGAGGGATCGACTGTCTCGATGGTACATATGGATCGCCTTCCTTATTTCATATAATTGATTCAATCTCATTTTCATAGAGAACTTACCTTACAAACCACACAAACCAATTGAATCGGTAAAGATTGTTTTAAATTTGGCGAAGATAGTCTTAAAAGCTCCGTTTTTAATTCCTTCTGTAAAAAACTAATAACCTGAAGCATGCTACCGTTCGATCTAGTTTTTATTTGTTTTATCTCCGCCCAAATCGAATATATATCGTCCATGCTGATGGCGCATTTTATTCTTACACCACATCCTTTCTTCGTAATTCCAGTTATACTACGACTGCACGGAGGAATCCTCACTGTCATCACAGCCCTCAATGCCGACCACGCATACCCACGTACCTCACATCCAAACTCGGCAACTCCTTCGCCATTTTGATCATTCTCTTAACTACACTTCGTCTTTTCAAGCAATTGGCTACATCGTTAAAATTAATTTGATGTCCTTACCTCGGCATTTCGCTAAGCGAACCAGCCATGTTTTAGTGTAAACACGAACGAAATCAACCTAAACTGCGCCAATGTTATTTTTATAATACCAGTTTTCGTTACGCGTTATTTCCTTTTTGATTACAGTAGGATGCACAATTTGGAGTTTGGAATGATGAAAAGAGGACATGATATTTCCATACATGTCTTTTGCACTCCACAAATGGATCAACTGAGTTTCCATCGTAATTTAAATTTCACCATTTACTGTGTTCTGTTTTCTTGAACCTTAAGTCGTGACATACTAATATATTGTGGGTTCACACACTCATCGATTATCGACGGGAATGACCTTAAAGTTGCAACTCAATCTGTCGGTCTATGCAGACGCCCGTTTTCCTCAGATTTCTAGACGTCAGAAACATTTAAAAGGAAATTTAATATGTAAAAACAAAAATGTCGTTGAAACATGCCCATACTCAATTGAAGGGAAAATTAGGTGAAACATGACAATTGCAATTTTGAAGCAATCGCTAATTTATACACATACACAAGTCACAAGTCACATGAGTCGCCTAGGAATCAAGGGCCTTTTACAGCTCCTTTGCTACTAAACTCAAATCCTATCTTCCGTTCAGATGCCTTGCTCAGTGCCCCGAAGATAGTAGGTGGTCCACCGCTATCGGTGACTGACATTTTAATCAGGGACGCTTTACATACCCTGAAGAAGTTGTTCGTCCCCGGGCTGATAACATTACATCCGCTGCCGTCAAGGGCACCGATGATTACGCTGCTAACGCTTAGACTTATATTAAACCAATCTTTAAGAACTGATCCCTGAGAGCTAAAGCGAATCTGAGCGAGGGTTCGATAAGGTAATGTCAAATAATTATTGTTTTCTATTCTTCTTGTTGTATCTGGCAACTCCTCTCCGTAAATCGAACAGAGCAACTGCAGGAGCAATACGCTGAAGGTGTGAAATGGTCCTGCAAACTCCAACAATCATAATATACCAACAAAAGATAATAGATTACAAATCCACATTAGACCAACAACACAAAAACAACATTAACAGTAAGACAATACCATCAACAACAAACCACAGCAGATCCTCAGCATCCGACAACCGAGCAAGCCCGGGATAAGTCCTTCTCGCGATGGAGGGGATGCCACTGCTCCAGGCATCTCCTATGAAGCCTAGCGTTAAGTTTGTTGAGCCGAAATAAGAAATAGGACTAATAAATGCGGCTTTTAAGATAAACAAAATATGATTTTTCTGTTACCCAGCAGGACTTTATTTCTAACCTTGCCTAATCATGTATAGACGGTGACTCAAAAATAAACGTTACTGACATTAATTTGTAACAAGCCACTTGAGAGTTTTCTCTGTTTTGCTTCAGTGCTTCATGAGTTTGTTTTCGTTTCGAGTAGTTCATGTAAAACTGAATATTGTGCTGTTTGACCATTTCTTGATGAAATACATGGTGAAATACATGAAATACAACATACAACAGTAAGACCCTCGTTGAATAGTTTGGCATTTAATTGCGAGCGAACAACCTACTAGGCATTCGGACTTTTGAGCACAGGTGCAGGTTGCAAACTTTATTTGCGTTTAGGTTGTGGTTTCAGGTCGACCGATGAGGTGAAGAACGGACACTGAGATATAGCCACACAGTGACTGGACTCCATTAATCTCGTTGAATCATGATGTCGTGCTTAAAAACTAGAAACAAAATGAACAATTTGATTACAAAAAACGTATCACTTACAGAACACCTGAGATTTATAAATTTCGCTACATTTCCTGAGCGACAAACAAAGTGCTAGTTCCACTAACGTAATTAAAGTTTACAAACCTTTTTGCTGACACATCCCTAAAAGTGTATTACAAAAACAAAAAACTCCTTAAAAGGGTAGGTTTTCTATGGTTTGTAAAAAGCAGTCACTTCAAGCGAAATGATCTTCTGTTCTTTACATTTAATGTGTTTTCGTTCACCCAGAAAACTGCATTGTGAAAACCAGTTTTACGCATGAAGGTGCTCGTTGGCTGTGTCCTTCATTATCGTCCTGGAATGCTATCGTTTGATGCATGGAATAAATGTTTTTTTAAGGGCACCGCTGATTTTCTCCTCTCTTTGATTTAGTTACCCACCGCAAAGCGAACCGATTACATCCAGCGCATTCGAAGATCAAAAATACGATCACCACCAAAACGCCAGACACACAATGTCAAACGCGATAAAAAAGATGACGACCACGACGGTATTGACACTTATAAATAATTTATTTCCAACACACGTCGTACAGTTTCCTTTTCGTGGTCCGTTCTTTGTATTCCTCTGCCCCAACGACTGTACGTAATAATTGGATAATTTTCTTCCATTTTCTTTTCGCTATCAACAGGAAGAGGTAACCATAGCCCGTGGCGTTTCACAACGTGTTCCACTTCTTCTTCGGTAATGAAAGAGTGCTTGCGTTCTTGCATGACGGTGCTATTCGTTTAATTAACCTGACAAAATCCTTCAACCCATCAAGGAGGCCTAAACAAGCCTTCTAAAACTGAGACCAAACGATCGACAGCGTTTGAGGCAAGAGTAACCGGAAAGACGGCTGGTAGTGCAACGAAACGATCCCGATTGTTTCAATGTATCACGTTTTCTATGTTCAACATGCAAGCTATTGCCATTCTCTTCCAGAGCACGATTCGTTCCAAAGAATTTCCCCAACCCTATTAAAACAGGCTCGATTAGTTATGACACATCCCAATTATAAGCCTTGCAAAACTTTGCACGGCCATGAATACAAGCTACTGGCTCCTACTTTGTTCGACCGATAAAACATTTCCGTTCTTCAACGTAATACAAAAAGATATTATCGTGAAGACCAATTTTTATTTCCATTGAGAGGTATAAAACATTACAGAGCAAACAAGCAAGTTTCTTTAAGGTGTTTGCATTTCTCATTTACTACATTAGGATTTAGTGGTGAAACTACTAAGTCGTTGGCAATTTTAAATTGAATCGCTGTAATGCTTCGATAAAATCAAAGAACAGAAGATTCTTTGTAGTTTTTCCGAAATTTTTATCGTATTCTATAAACTTTTTTTAACTTATCCAGCACGGTCCCAAAAACCTCACATAAACATCTTTGCATAACCACATAAAGCACAAACCAAAAAGCCAGAATTAATCGATAACGAATCATTGATACGCGCTGATTGGTGCGGCCAAAAACTATTTTTCAAGAAAGCGTTTACTCAATCTGCCTTTACCTTCGGGAGGTATTTTCCTCCGCTTATTTCAATTATGTCGTGCAGTAAAACACGTGAAGTGCTTCGGCACTACTTCTAGTGCACTGGAAAGTCGCATCATACAGATTCAGGCAATTAATAATGGCCTCACTGTGTGTTACACCGAGGACAATCATTACCCAGCTCCTATTCGACGATGGATAATATTAATAATGATGATGAAACGGGTTGCTGGTGCTGGCGATTATACTAAAATTGATTTCATTTTCCGTTCCAACCTGCACTGAGTCGGTGTGTGCTGTTTACGACCTCAATGTCGATTGTTGAAAAACCACGATTCACGCCACAGTTGCTTGTATTAACTAGCAATTTGCTCACAATTGCACAGCGTCGGAAAACGATCCAACACAACAGAGCACAGGGTTTATGAACCACACATAACGTCAGTCAAACACGTGCAAACTGAACGCATCATTAGACGAACGATTAATTTCGCTTCACTGCTTCTCCGACTCGTCTACGGTTCGCAAAAAACCAGTCGGCTTACGCAACATAATTTCTATCGTGTTGCTTTGAAGAAAACTATCGGAATTGGCAATCTGTCTCCTCCACACACACACACACACACAGAAAACCTTGGACTCCTTTGTTTCGGAAAACAGGAAACGAGAGCAAAGAAATAAATTCCAAAGCAAATTCTCCACATATTCAAATATTGCAGGTAGTGTCATCTGTTAGCGTTTAGTGAGTACCGTGCTGCCCCCTGTCATAAAACCCATAAACTAATCCATTTGTCCACGATATTTTAGTTTATCTTTTCTCCAGAAGATGGATTGCATTCACGTGCATTTTCGGCCATTTCCTGTCGGAAAGGAAAAGGGGAAAAAGGAAAGGAAAGGGGACGAAAGAAGAAATAAAAAAGAATAATGTCGCTCTCGTAACGCATGCGCACAAAAGTCCGAAAGTTATTGCCGTTCCGACATTCCGACACTTCATTTGCATCAGGGCGCCCACCTTCTGTACCTTTGGATCGCGATGCGGCATTGAATTTTCCTTCGTTTATTAAATGAAACGTTGGAGAGCGTGCTTTGCTACTACTTTCTTCTTATTTAGCTAATTGTGTTTTGTCAAAGGCCTTCGAATCGAAAAATCGGGTGATGGAAAAGAACAAAAACCGGCACGAATGGCCAGTAGGAACGAGGCAAACCGTTTTACTCAAACGATGATGTTCATAGCAGTCGTTTTATGGCTGAAGATCCACCGTTGCCTTCTAATGAACCCTTCTTATGTTGGTGGTCTAATAAACCTATTTAAGAAAAAGAAGTAGCTACCGTAGCATTTCTTGGATTTAGATGAATGAAATCACGAAAATACGTTTGTTATTATTTCATCTTGTTATCATTTCATTTATTTTTTGACAATTCTGACAAATCTGTTTTTCTCTCTGAATTTTCTACTGTCCTCTGCAAGATGGGACGATCTGCTGTTAGTAGTTCGGTTCCTTAATTCTGTTGAGCTTTCACCATGCGCACATTCTTCGCATTTGCGAGCAATAAAATTTAGTTACTTAAACGCTAATCACCAAAAAACTCCTTTCATAGCAGTTTTCTGTACCGACTCTGACTATTGCCATGCCGTCCTAATTAAGCTGATGTCCTTGGCGCAGCTGTATATTCCGCTTCGTTTTTTTTTTATTTTACTTCGTTTATGTTTACTTTGGGCATTTTGTATGCATTTTTCACAGGATGGTTAGGAAATTTGAACGATCAGATCTCCATTCTTTCGCTACCAACGATGCTGGCTGGCTGGTTGGGCTGGATTCCTGAATTTTTGCGATCCTCACCTCCGATTTCCTAAATGATGATCAAAGTTTAACAATAATCATCAATAGAACGTTTAGCCCACATGGTTTATTCGTAATTTATAAAGTTGTATTTAAATATAAGGTCATCTTATGTGCTAGTTACGTATACGTTTCATTTTTTATTCGTTTGTATTGTATTAATTTTGTAGGTTTGTTGCAGCCTTATGCAGCCGAGCACATACATACATACATACATACATACAATACATACACACACATACAAGCAACCTGTCAACGCTAATTGTTCCCAACTCCCGCACTTGGTACCCTTTTCTATCAGAACCCCTTACAGAACCCCCCCTCAGAGACTCAAGAAACGAGGAACGCAAAGCCTGGCGCCTGCCACCGTCCCAAATACCTTCACTTCCTAACACGGCGGTGCTTGCTAAACACCGCTTCTGCTGCTGCTGCTGCCGCTGCTGCTACTGCTGCTTCTAGGTATGGTTGGTTTTCTCTAATTATAAGTTTCTTTTTGAAAGTGTTCATTAAGTCTACGGTTACGTATTTCCGTCCTAGATACTTGATTTGGTTACTCTCCCTTCTATTTCTAGTTGCTGAATGAGTGTGTTTTCTATGCTTTTGAACTCGTTTTGGAAGGTGTTTTTCTCATAGCAATCTCCATGTTTTGTTTTCGTGCGTCGTACTCCATTTTACATATTGCTTTCCTTGGCATACCAAAATATACATCATTTCACTGTCACAAACCATTTCATGTCACTGTATTGAGCCTCAAATACGCGTTTTGTCCGCTACCTGCAACCGTTTACTGTAAGCCACAACCATTCGAATGAAGATGTATAAAACGTTTTTTTTCTCTTTGTTTTTTGGCTTGGAAATCGAACTCAGTTTTAGGCGAACGAAATCTATTACGGCATGCAATTCAAGGATGGAATGAACGGTAAAAGGTAAGCATAGAATAGGGTTTTTCTGCCATATATGAACAGCAATACCCTGCGAGTGTGCGATGGGTGTAAGACAGTAAACAGAAAATGGTTTACGAATGAATAGAATAAAAGTGAAATCAAAGGAAGAGGGTACTGTTGTTTTACCGCGACATTGGATTTGGCTTACATTTAACGTTTTGCTGAGTGTATCGGTAAACTGTTTCACTAGTTCATCGGCATATCGACATATTTCATAATAAATAAGTACACACGAGCACATAGCGCTAAATCTATCTGCTACGGTTCTAGGACTTAAGGAATGAAACCTCTAACACGATAAAAAATCATGAAGTCGAATGTCTGGACAAATGACAAAACCTATTACCGCGGAGTGGAGATTAAGGATGGTGAAGAATGGACTGCTTCGGAAGTGTTGCCCAATATTTAAAGCTTTCAAAATCCTAAGTATGTACAGCATATGGAAACTTGAAACTACAAGAAAGTAAACAAACCCGTCATTGATTGCTCGTACTTCAAAAACCAGATCAGAGGGATTAAAAATTAGAATAACGAATATCCCACAAAACAGTCGACTGATCATCATCACATTATTCTGCGATTCGCTGGCAAAGAGCATAGTGAAACATAAATTTAATTTTAAGAAGGCAGTAGAAGACAGACACAATTCGAACGGGCAAATAAATAACGAAGCAATTTCAAGAGGTTTCTAGTTATATCCTAAGCAAGAGGGGGGCCGTAAAAGTAAAATAACCACCAGTTATGCGCACATGTCAACGGAAAAATAAAATAATTACAACGTAAGCAAATAAACCTTGCATCTTAAAAGTCCCTACCTATCTAACAATCCAACTTAAAGGATCAAACATTGATGGACCGATCGAACGAAACATAATCGCAACCAGCAATGTACGAGCGTTAAGACTTTATATAATAAATCTACCGTATTGCATTTGTTTTTACATCACAAAAAGAAACTGAACTGCGTTATCTACGCACACTGGGTTTAATTAGAGAAGGAGGGATAGACAGAGATAGTAGGTTTTGCGGTACGCCGTGGTACCGATAATTACACACCATAAAGTTGTGCCTTAGTTGCTCCTGTAACATTGTACAGTAGTGTGGACGTTTCATAATCTGCTTTCTTGTTCGTCTCATCTAACGCACACACACACACAAGTGGGGTTTAAGAGCATGCACACGAATCAATGCTTCATTTTCTATTAATTTTGAACGAATTCACATCAATCATCCTTCGTTAAACAACGTTCCAATTCTATTTAAATTTGTACACCGCTCCCTTTTCTAGTTTAGTCACATCCTTCTCTCTTCTTGGACAGTGTGTGTTGGGACTGTTCGTTCTTTGATCATTTGATCTTCTCTTTGATTTGCTGCGAACTTGAAAATGGTTTCGAAGCTGTTTTCAATGGTCGTTCGTTTGCGACACACACGTTTCGTTGGAGATAGATTTACAATCGCCGGACTTGTGTGGTTTCCCGTTTTCCGGGACGTTGTTTTTGTTTTTAATTCGGTTTACAATTCACCAGCATCACCATTCACTGCTAATGCTTTAAACGAAACTGCCGTTTGAAACTGAAACAATAGAACAGCATTTAAAAAAAATGAAGCGGTATTGCTCACGCGCAAATAAACACGTTTGCTAAAACCCAATTGCTCCCGTAGCCACTGTTGTCTGCAAATGCAACCAAATGTAACCGAAAATTCAATCGTTTTGGATCAGAAATAAGTTGTGTGGAGCATGCACAATGTTGCGGGCTTTTTTGTGCAGCATACAGCAAACACAGAAGAACATAAATACCATCTGCATTCGTATGTTTTCGCCCTAAAACGGTAGCACTTGCTTACGACGATCACGAATGATCCTCCGCCACCTTTGCTGGCAAGTATAAATATGGTTGCTGCCCGTTTTTCGTTCCTGCGGGCATTTGCGTGATTTAGTATAAATAATTACTAGCACTACTGTGATTGGTGTGTTGGTGTAACCCCTAGTTCTGCTCATGCAACGCTGCCGCCGCCGCGGCCGCTGCGGCTGCCTTTTGGGCCTGCGCTTGTTTTTCCTGTTCATTTAGCTCTTTAATGGCTTGGATTTCCTTCTTTAGTTTCATCCGGCGGTTCTGAAACCAAATTTTGATCTGCCGTTCCGTTAGACAGAGGGCATGCGCCATCTCGATACGACGTCGACGTGTTAGGTAGTGGTTGGTATGGAACTCTTTTTCCAGTTCCAGCGTTTGGTATCGCGTATACGTTTGTCGACCTCTTCGTCGTAGTCCATTGGCTCCTGCAAAAGAAATACATTACATAGATGCATTTTAATAGATTTCATAGACAGTAATGCACATTAATTAGGTAAAGTCAAACGAATATCAACCACAACAATTCTAGAAAAATGAACTTGTGAGTTCAATTTTTCAATTTACTCAAGAAAATGTGAGAACTCTTCGACATAAGTCACAGACAGTCACAAATTATGTTCTATTCTTTAAATTTTCCTTCCTACATAAAGTCTTAAAGGCTGCACGCCGGAGCTCGTAATAACTCAGTAGCAACAACAGTTGGATGAAACAGTATCATGGTATTTGATCAAATCTAAATGGGATTAATGCTGAAAAATGTGCGTATTGTGCTGAGAAAACCAGAACATCAGCACAACAGTGCAAACCTACAGTGAAGGGGGCTCACTAAATTGTACGGACTTGATACAAAATAAAATGACAAAAATCGTAAACTTGAAGAACCATCAAAATAGTTCCAGCCATCCGACGGACGGTATTGGCAAAAAAAACTTGCAAACTGGTGTGCGGTGGCCACCATAAACGAAAACATCGTGGAACCTTTATTTGCTCGTATACGGGAGAATAATATGGATAGTAATAAAGTCGGTTTGAGATAGAGGGAACCAAATGTGTGTAAGAAGACGATGCCTATCGATGGTTCCTGGTCGCGTCGCTAAAGCGCTGTATTTATTCGTGGCCAGTTTTCGTGCACAGGAGTAGCGCATGAAAACCAGAACATCGCTTTCCGATAGAGCAAAAAAGCAGAATTTAAAGATTTTTCCTTCCCGAGCAGGAGGCATACATGCCATTGGTGGGTTGTTCGATCCAGCAGTAGACGGGACCTATCGCGTACCGGCGTGCTCGTTTCTTTGTCCCTGCCTCGGGAATGTCGCCCGGTGGGCTTGCCTTTGGAGTCCATTGAACTGGTGTACTCGTTGTTTAAAGGGGGTTGTGCACGATGCTTTGCGTGTTCGAAGAGATCGCCAAGAGTGTGTGTGATTTGCTTTTATCAGTCCCCACGTTGCCTTCTGCAAGTCCAAGCGATCGAAGGGTTTCTCGAAAACTATCGCATGCCACTCTCCTCGGGAGATAGTTATTGTAATCGGTAGCGTATTTTCCCAAAAAGCCCCGTGCCCGATGGCTACCTACCTACAAATACACTTGGCGGACAAGAAACTTCTCACGTAAACATCGGACAAAATTCAAATTACCGTACAGGTAAACTGTAATTATTGGCCGAAAAGCGAACCAAATAATAAACCTACCAAAAAGCTCCAAATTATGAGGTGAAAAGAATCAACCGGACCATCAACCAACCTGCTTGCCCCCCCTGGTGAAAGGCGAAAGCTAACAACCAACCTACAGTGGGGCAATTTTGCCGAAACCAAGGCAAGACGAAGTGAACAAAATGAAACCAGTCCGCTATGCCGCCGCCATATGCCAGGGCGAGCTTTGGCGGGGCCAGTTAAGCCGCGGCACGCAGAACACTGTAATTTTTGTGATTGTTTTTCTGATGTTGCCATGGACGTCGTCGCCGTATGTTGTGATCAGAGGCCAACGAAAACCAACGAAACGCCGCAAACAAAACGCGCGGCGTTCGGGGCAAATGGGGTCCAAAAAATTCATCATCGTCATGGGAAAGGTATGGAATTGATAATATTAAGATGCCAGTCGTGCGGGTCCGTGTGAACGACGCGACTTTCCGCTGGCGGCAGTGTGGGGATTGCGCAGAAGTGAAGTGTGTGGAGCGCGAACCACCGACTGCCGCCACACGACAGCACACTGCTTTGCTCCTCCGCCCAGGGATCGAATTTCTAAACCAACCGGAATCGGATCCGAGCGAAAAAAGGTGCTTCCCCCGATCGTGAGGAAACTTTTATATTATAATTAAGACACGGTCTGGATACGTTCGTCCGAGAGACAAGTCTATTTCGGAATGTTTAGAAAGTTCCGCCTGTTCTTACGGTTCGCGCGGCACACATACGAAACGCGACCTAGGAACTCGAGATAGAGAAATAAATTAAACTTCCATTTGAGCCGCGGCCTGCTACTACAGCTACTAGCATCGGTGTGGTGTGGTGTCACAATGTGGAACGGAACTCGAAAATGTGGCGGTGCATGATCGGCCAAACCTCCCATGAACCCATGAAACTAATGAGAGGGAATAACAGGAGTTCTGTTCTATGTGATGCGGAACGACGAAAGATCGGTGAAACGATGGAAGAAAATTAGAAAAAACGAGATCTCGTCCCGCGGCACGACTGCCGCAGCATCCTTCGCTTAGGAGCGAGCACGCAAGAGACAGACGGAGGAGAGAAGAATTCGAAGAGTGTAGAAACAAAAAGAAAAACAAAATGGAATCGGCCATCAACGTAAGCAACATGTCGACCTCTCGCAGCTCCTGCTCTTGCTGTCGCCGACGCCTTCCCCGTTTTCCCTTCTAAGGTAGTCGGAAGATGATGGAGGCGAACATTTCGAGATGCACACACACACGCTACTAACACCAGTATCACCAGCACGCCGATTGCTAATAAACATATTGCTGGCAATCGGTGATATACACCAACACATCCATTATCGATGGTCACATTTCTTGAGCATGATGGCCCAAGGAGGCTGATAACGAAATAAAAGATGAATCGAACGGCACGACGCACACGGCGGCAATAAATCCTGGCGCTTGATTTATTAACAATTTAAAAAGCAAAAAATAAAGAATATCATACCACGGAAAAGCTTTCCGATATTATTTTCTGGAGACCTTCGATGGTCTTGATTGGTTTGCTTTACTTGTGTAACGAATGCGGACTGCCTTAAGAATGCACAGAAATAAGTGACTCTTTAGTGATCTTAAAACTTGCGCTATAAACGATTTGATTCGAGTCTTCTGACAACTCTCGAAGCAGAACTTTACTCGATCGCGTCATCATTTTCATAAACTGTAAAGGATACAAAATTTGTCAGTATTTGATAAGGTCAACAAACATTACCGATGAAGGAGTCATTCATTATTCCTAAATGCTTACTGTTTCGAACCAGTTCGTTATGTTCAGCCACAACACACGGAGCCTGTTTACTTTATGGTCTTCTCTAGCAGTTATTTTATGGATGTCATTAGGTAATATCGCGGGAAGAAACGGAAAAAGCGCTGTTAAAAAAGTCATTCGAAAATTCTGGGTCAAGCTGTAGGACTATTTGTATACTCCACTTTACTCGTGCGACACTCTCAAATGCCAACGCATGTTACATTACAAGTGATGCCTGGAGCATTTGGTGATGTTTGTCGAGAACAAACTTCCCGACATCTGCAACCTGGTTTCCATTACACACCTGTCTTGGGGATTATGAATGATACCTCACTCGTTCAAGATCCTTGCGACAGCTGCAGACAAATTGTTGAAAAGCTTGTCTAATTTAGTCAGCTCACATGCGTCGTTTTTAATGATTTCTGTGACTCGTCTTCCTGCCAGCAATTATTTTTCACTTTTTTTCCCTAACGACGACCTTCGCATACCGCGCTTCCTCCAATCCCTTTTCTTCGGGCCTCAGCGGAAGAGGCACGCTGCGCCGAAGGATTTGTTTCGCTTAATCCTGACTCTCCAGAGTTTGCTATTCGGATCATAAATCTGCCGACATTTCGGGGGCTTCGAGTAATCAACATGCCCCTGAGCTCCACAAATTATTCACACCCATAATTTATTCATCGAAGACCAAGAGGCGGCTCTCCGATGACTCACTTCAGGTTGACGCCACTGCCTTACGGAAGCAGTTGCTCACCAAAGTTGGACGGGAGTTGAAGATTTTTTCTTATCTTAATTATTGCACGCCAAGTTTATCCTATCCGACGTTGCAGACAGCAGTCACCAATTTCAAGTCCCACCAAATTTAAAGGTTCACTCCGGCGTTCACCGTATGGTCGTCTTACCACTTATAATATTTTAGGGCACAAGTTCTGACCGTTGAGAATTGGTCCAAAGTGCGCCAAGAAGATTGATAACCCGTGATCAGTTTTATCAACTACAGGTCCAAACTGTTGTAATTAATCATGGCCGCTTGACATTTTAGACAAACACATCCGTTTCAATTGTCTAAAAATTACTTTTGGTATAAAAGTATTCCATATAAAGTGTTGTTACTAGTGAACCAACCATGTTCTGTTTGCCTCTTTTTCTCATATCTTCCATGTTCTAAATTCATTGTCGACCATACATTCATTATCAAATCGATTTTAATACACAGACACAATATGTTATCAAAATGTTTTATATACGATAACATAAAAGTCATAGCAAGAGCACAATTTGAAATAATTAAAATCAACTTGGAGCGCGCTGCAAAGCAAAACAAGACGCTAGACGTGGAACGTACACAGCAGCTAGCTTTGCTACAAGTATAACGCGTTCAATTCTATTGGTACAATCTGGCCAAAATCGTTTGCTGCTATGCTACTAGCCGTAGAGCTTGTACTAGGCGATCAAGAATGTAAGGAATCGGTGGACTGGATGAGGACCCTGAAGTGAATTTAAGGCAAACAAACACAACATCCTGATGATGCTAACGGATGGCATGACTGCAGTGTTGCCCGCTTCTACCAAGCACACCAACCAACCAGCAGTTCAGAAAGCAGAGATTCGGCAGAGGGAAAAAGAAAACGAAAACTACACACAACAAGACACAAAACCACTCCACAATAAATTCTTCTTATTTTAACAGATGAAAAATAAGACAAGAAAATCCCAGCAGGCGCAGCCGCCAAGTCGTGTTTGCTGTGTGTAAGAAACCTTCCATCCGCGAGTGCCGTCGTGGAACTGAAATGTTCGGGAAACGGGTAGAGGGGAGGAGAGGTAAACCTACAGTGAGTGTAACGGAAACATGTTATTGAAAATGCTTGTTATTTCAGTTTTTTTTTATTCTTCGTGAACATGTTGTCTGTCCTTGTCCGTGGCTCTGTAGAACTTTGAATGCATCTTTTCGCTGCTGATGACACACATACGTTGCTAACTCTCGTTGCGGTGTTCAGTGTGATGGAGTTTTCTAGTTTTACAACGTACCCCGTTAAAATGGTCGAGAATGGCGCCATTATTTTGGATGGTTTCTGAGCATCCGTTAAGTTTGCATTCGTTTGCCATCAACTAATAATCAACATGGTTGACCCAAAGGACACTTACAACTATAGGTTCATAATGGTTACCACCAACTCAAGGTAGTGTAGAACGATAAAACACGCTGCTCATAGTTAAAAATGGAAATGGTATTACAAAGCGACAGCTACAAACAAACTACAAGACTCCGCATATTTTACTGGGACATACTAAAACTGCTTAAATCCACGACTTGATGCAAGTAAATTGTTTTGTTACGAACCACCTGGCACTGCTTAGGAATGGTTCTCTATCCTGCCGATTGAAGGACGGCTTCGACAGCGACGAAGCGAAGTGATCGTTCATTGATTGTAACATCCCCTCTAGCATTATTAGTATGTTGAGTATTGTACTTTCTAATGCAATGCGTTTTAAATACTTAACGGTTTTGTTAAATTACTATGTTAAGTTAAATTCAATAATCATTTTCCTTTCTTCGTCTTATCTCCAGTACATAAGAACTTTTCCTTGCCGACGACGGCCATCTCAGTCGGCCGGGGGACGCAACCAACAAAACCAGGTCGTCGCCAAAGTGATGCAAGAAGAATCATGGAAAAATGCTATCAAATGCCCTCTCTCTATGGTGGTATTATTTATGGGATGGTAATAAATTTATTTTCGCCTCCCTTTGCGTGTAATAACTTCCCCCGCTCGAGCTGTAGGTTGCTTCATTTTCGTGTTCAGCTATCGCACAGGGTCCCCGGCCGGCCGCCGCCTCTGGGGACCTTTGCGCAGCCGCCTTCCAAACATTGACAAGTCCGCCACCTTGGCAGGGTCAATAAACTGCCTCCGGTTCGGCTGGTGCCAACTGATAAAAATGGATGCAAAGCCTCAAGTTACGCAGCATGCGCCGGTCGTACTCTGGCACGTAATCTGCAACGAGCATCGAAAAACACGTGGCTTTCCAGTGAGTTATGTACCATATCTAACGTAGGCTCTCTCTCTCCATTGCAAAAGTCTTCCACTCACCAGCCCCGCGCAATTATATGTCTAATAAGATAGGGTAGGTGGCGAGGACGCCGGTGTGAGAATAAAATTCTTTAGGGACTGATATATTTATTTCGGTTGTTTAAGATTTATGAAGGAACACGATTCGATGAGCCCCACTGTTCTAAGAAACTTTCCCTGTAGTCTCCCCCCGTTCCCTGTTTTTGCTCAACGGGCGACACAACAGGACCGTGCCCTATAAAAATATGGCATGTCTTCGATAATAATACGGTCACCACATTGAAACAGATGGAGCTGGTGATTCGTCCTTACGGAAAGTCCCAAAATAGTACTGCATCTCCTAACCAGGACACACATAAGTCTTACGCCCTGTTGTCCGATTTTTCTCAAGGGAAATCAGAGACAAACAACTGTATACTGTTCCCCGTAAAGTAATTATTGGATTACTTAGAAGATGCTTCAGAATATGTTATATCAACTTTTGATTTGAGTATTTTCTAACATATAGAGCTAGTTCCATACTCTTTTGCCGTACCAATCGACACGAAGATTCGGAAGAATATAACAAATCAAAATTGGACAATGCTTTCATCTGGTTTCCTAGTAGCGTTTCTATCACGCCACACGAAATGACTTGATTTCTTCGTTTTATATTATACCCTTAAACATCTTAGGCGTTATTGGCTCTCCATTTTTAACAAGCAACAGCCCTAATGCCGTCCAAAATGCTACAGCCACCCAATATGTTCCTGAATCCAACAAAGGACAAGAAAAGGGATGGTATAATTTACACAGGGCCTTGTTAAAACATGATTTACGATTCTTTTCTTGCTTCCGGCTGTGTCTCGGCAGCTTCATGAAGTGGCCCGGAGGAAAGATGAAACGCGGTGGCGCAGACCGGTAGTGTTTCGTAAGCGAGCATAGTCGTTTCAAATTGCAAACTGGAGCCCCCTCAGTATAACGGAGGAAATGAAGCCAGCCTTGAGCCTTGCTGTGTACGCCGGCCCACGAAACCTACGAGATCACTAACTTACAAACCCAAATTTGCTGTATGGTATGTAGTACGTAAACTGCATACATGGCACAACAACGGTTGCAGAATCACCTTCGCATTTATAGAGAATGTCCGGATAAATCTCGAATAGGAAAAACAAATGGTGTTCGATCCGCATCCGATATCAGGAAAACTACCCAAGATGTGTTGGAGCAAGAGATCCCATATGAGACACTCAACAGCAAGATACACCCAGAGCAGCGTCATTCCCCATGATGAATAGTCCACAACAAAATTGGGTTCGAAAAAGAGGCTCCGGAAGGATAATAGTGTTGCTCTTATCAAAACATGCTTTGGGCAAGGAAAAGCCGTTCTAACGGTGAATCGATTTCCCATTGGTTTGCTCGCCTAGCACTGTGGACTGAACACGATACTGGCAGGAAAACATGGTTCATCTTCGCAGCCTAACGATGAGGTGGCGGGCACGGTACGATTGCGCGTTGGTTTGCCAGAATAACATATGGATGGTATTAATATAGATTAATTGAACAGCTCACATAAAGCATGCTACTTCAGACGCACTTACTAGTAGAGAATCGATCTGAACTCGTGGCATTGATTGTCGCTCTATTTTAATGTATTTAGGTTGATGGATTCACACGTTTGATACATCAACTGTGCAAAATGTTGCTCGAAATTTCTGTGAAGCTGACATGGCATGTACAGAAGCAAGTGGAACCCCACTGTATGTCTGATAGTTCATTTAAATATTGCTGGCGTGCCAATGAGCGCTAATAAGCCAAATAGTTAATTTCACACGAAGCAGCAACTTTTAAAAATTATGCTCAATTATGCGTGTTACATCGTCTTACATGCATTATCGAGTAATTATGTATCTTACACATATTATCGAGATCCAGATGTCTTTAATCAATCGTCAACAGCTGCAATGTTCACGAGGACAAATACACAGGACCGACCACAAATATTGAAAATAAATCATTAGCTTTTGGCTTTTTCACATATTGAGATAATGTGACCTTAACGTATCAACACTCATCAAATCTATGGTGGAGTAGAAAGACGGCAAGGTGTATCAAAGACTGTGGGTTAAGATGAACTCTACTCTCTAGAGTAAGCTCTCCGCAGTGTAGATTGTAGAGACATCCAGAAGCTTGTAATACTGTATCTTTAGGCTTTAATTGCCAATCGAACATTGTTTGAGTTGTTCCGATACAATAAATAAAACGTAATACCATTACATAATACCCTAAACAGCGTACGTAAATTTCAAGAGAGAAAACCAGAGAGAAATGAGAAGATTGAGGAACTGCTGATAGCTCACCGTAAATAACGGTGCACGACAAGGTACATACTCACCCCGCTCTCGTACGTGACGAGGGACAAACGACTGCAACGGAAAGCCAAGCCTAACAACAACGGCATCTGCACCACCACCCATGGGCCTGACCATGTGCAGGATGTTTGATCCAGTTGCATTTGCTCGCACAAAACCATGCCTGTGGTCAATTAATAAACCATCAAACATCATAAATCAATATGAATTTTCAATATTTCATGATCACGTATC
The DNA here is from genome assembly GCF_943734635.1 of Anopheles cruzii. Taxonomy (NCBI): domain Eukaryota; kingdom Metazoa; phylum Arthropoda; class Insecta; order Diptera; family Culicidae; genus Anopheles; species Anopheles cruzii. The sequence continues at coordinate 49,723,453 of NC_069145.1, forward strand.
GAAGAGCTCGTGTTTGCCAACGATAACGCAGTACATACCGATGGGAAGCAATGGTTTACTAACCGGCGGGCCACCAAACTATCCGACGCATCAACAACACTGCGGGAATGGGCCCTCGCTGAGGTGAGACCATCCATTTAAATCAATCCCTTCCTTCTCGCATCGGTTCGCTGCATTTTCGAAACGCAAAGCTACGTGACGGAAACGAGCGACGTCTATGGTGGGAATCCATCAATGTCGGAACACAACAAACGAGCTCCGTCGGCTCTGGTTTCCACACAAACGCCCCCAGAACGTCCAGTAAGTCAGTGGCACCGCGTTGAAACCGGAAAGTTGGCTGATATATAAGTCCGAAATGGCGATAATCAAGAGTTTACAATGCGAGTATAAGCGGAAGAAGATTGTTCTGCCTCATCTCAAAATAACCGAGAACTCAACTCATAAGGGAATCGACCAGACCCAGATCAATGGGGCCAACGGACGTACGGATCCCCAGCCGACAGTCGAGAATACACACCAATCCAATCCGCCAGAGTCAAGGAGTGCCAGGAAAACGGCCGATTGGTGGTATGCAGCTTTTAATCAAAATCATAAATCTTGAAAAACCTGTGGCTAAAGCAAGCATAAGTCTTAGAGGATGCAGCACAATGTCTATCGTACTCCTCGATCCGACCTCGGTTCGGCTCTAGGTCTATTTGATTTCGTTATGTCGGTGGCCAACACAAATTGAGTCTTAAACTGTCCTATCGTCCTTCTGCAGAAGCGATCCGCAAAGGAGCCGCAACAGTAAACAACAGACTGAGCAACGTGGCAGGGTCTTCCGTGGTAATCATAATCATAGTAATCGAAGCTCGATATCTTAATTTGATACTTTCCTAGCAATGGTCCAGCCTACGTAGCGTAAACAAACGATCGATCGATCGTACCACGGCGATCGTGTATTATTTACGATGAGCTAGATACTCATGCATGCTCTCCCATAAACACTGCATAATCAAATTATCGATCGGCTATGCTATGAAGAACCAAAAACGATAAATTTAGAGAAACGTGGAAACTCTATGGTTGCTTGGTTTGCGATGGTAGCCGCCGTAATTCACCCATAAGCCATCATTGAATTAAAGAGAGGTTGGTTGCAAGTAAAGAGTGAAAATTGGTCCAATCAAACGACAACGACGTTGAGGGTTCGTGAATACGTGTCGTTTACCAACAATCTTGTACATTCAAAAGAAGCAATAGAGTGTTTTCTTGTATCCCATTACTACAATACTATATTGTCCCAAAGTTCTTGTTATGTTAGTTTCTGATTGTTTCTGATTCAGTTTTTTGTAATTAATTTTGACAAGCAATAGGCACAACACAGTTTTTACTCAATTCACACCATCACCAGAAACAGTAAATCGTCGGAATATTTGATTATAGTAGTTATATTTATATATAATATAGTAGTTCATCCGAGAAAAGCGATAGTGTAAGTATACACTAATTGTCTATTCAAACAGCAGCATTCTGCTTGTATTTAAACAACATTGACTTGCACTGTAACCACCGACGGAATCACTCGATTTATCGGTCTCAGTTTTCTGCGATGTTGCATTTTGAGAGGTTAGGTTAAATTGTCGAACATGTTTTCACTCGTACGAAAGAGTGCCAGCAAAGAAAATAAAAGTCGCCGCAGCGAAACTTTGGACGACTATCGTGATTTGGTTTGCACGAAGGCTTTACGATACTCACGAGGAGGTCAGACATATCGGCCACATCGTCTTGTGAACTTCGTGTTGTTAAACTACAACACCGAAGCTATGTCAAATGCACTACGGCTTTTAAGCGGCAAAGTCACGTTGATAGACTCCAACCAGTCAGCGCTTCAACATTCGGTGCTACCCTTTCGCTGTGTGGTTCGCCATTATTAGGCCTCTATTCCAGAACATGGGTATGTTGACAATGGCTGGAGAGGTGGAGTTCTGCTTTTTGTCTCCCCGTTGGCAGAGAGAAAGGATTCGGTAACGGGTTTGTGTCAAGTTTCTTTTTCAGTGCGATCAGCACGGGGCAAAACGAGCAGCAAAGATCATGCAAACAATGGTGCACTAAACCATAGTATGAACTAGATAATCCCAACCTTCTTGTTGCCGGCAAGGTGCTGGGATGCTGGCCGGTGGTGTGCTGTCCTGTCCTCCTGTATACGGGCAACGTATTATAAGCAAAAGGGAACTGAAAGCGGTGGCTTTTGCTATGGCATGAAATACGACCACTTTGTACTGCCCACAAAAGAGTTATGCAAGGGTGAACTGTTATCTGATTTAACACCTAATAATGCATTATTCACCAACATGATTCGCCTGGTGAGCCTGGTCGGGCATGCATGGTGGAGAGGGCAAGGCCTGTTCGACACCATCTCTACTACGCAAAGGAAAACAAATACCTGAACTTCATTTTTAGCTGGCAATTACGATCATAGTTTTAATACACTGAAACTACGATAAAATGGTACCTACTTTTCAGAGGCATGAGGCGACACATGATTATCGGTGACGGACGCTGTTCCGACGGACCCGTTCGGTTAATCGTGGGAACAAACCAATGGCCAGATATTGTCGGCGATCATCAAAACGAAACACCTCAATTCCAAAGATAGTTTTTATTCCCAGAAAGACGCCAGCGGAATAGCACCGGCCCTACCCTCTTCATCATTATTCCAGCCACGACCAGCCATGCGTTTCGGAGCTCAGCTTATGAAGAAGCGTATATGGCGCAGACCTGCCCTCCAATGGTCTTCCGACGAATGTGATGAAATGACAGACAACCTTTGATCGGTGATTGCGGTGAAGATATTGTTTTGCATAAATCTCACCACAAATCATGAGAAAGATCCTTGCCAAAACGACCAAAACTGGCCTAGCTAAGTATTATGGATTGCTCAAACAGATCGGTTTCACATCCGAACATCGTGTTTCGAATGAAAAATGAAAGTAGTAGAAGAAGCAACTGTATCCGGGTTAATGAAGCCAATAAATCCCAACTCTTTTCCTATGATCTTCGACGCACAATAAAGTTGAAACACTCCGATGCCTCTGTTATTGGACGTTGCCGATCGATCGTGTGATGTGTGCCAGACGTTTTTTTTTTCTCCTTTGAGCCGCTTTTAAATATTTGACTTCTTAACTTCGTACATACAAATACAGACAAAATTGGTTCTTTGAAGTTGAATCCCTCAAGGATCTTTTTTCCTCCACGTTCTTTATTAGGCTGCCTCAGAATCTTTTTTTGCTTCGGACAGCGTGTTGTTGTTTTCACTTAATTTATTGTTTGTTTACAAAGTACTGCAGTAGTTTATGTAAAAGCATTTTTCCAGCTTACCGGTTCTTTTGGTTTGTATTCTGCAGCTCCGCACAGCACTAATATAATCTTTAACGTCCAGTGTATGGGGGTTCGTACGACAAGTAAGGCGTACAACAACGCAGTCGTCAATCGAAAGTGACAAAATCTAGCTCAAAAGATTAAAAGGTAGCAGATAAACCTGGGTTTACTGTTATATTGACCTGTCATTGGAAGACTATGTTACATTCCCGCGTGTTTATTTTGTATAACGACCTAATGAAGAATTCGACACATAATTCCAACTGACAATTTCCAAATTTACCCTTTGTGTTTTAAACACGTATCATGAGACAGTATGATGAGTACGTGTGAGAGTGAATCTATTTTTAAAATGCGAAGATAGAAGTAATTTGGCTTCGTGGCGCCAAACACCATCACGCTTTTCAAGAAGATAAAAGTGGCGTCTGTTGACGTAAACCTAGACGCTGCTACAGATGTTTACTGCGACGCAGACCACGAGTCATCTTATACTAGAGAATCGTCTGATATGATAAAAGCTCACAAGAAGAACAATTTCATTTGTCGTTTTAAGTTTAATGTTCTTTGTGGTTTCCAAAGCCCTCTCTCGCATGACAATAGTTTTGGAAAAGTTCACCGAACACGTAAACCGTTTTAGAACACACAACAGAGCATGCGCCATCGAAAGCAGAAATGTTGAATTTGTTCAATCAAAACGGATAGGAACTGTCTGAAATTTTATGTGTGGCAATATATTTCAGCGTGACAAATGCTATTCTAAATTCAACCCATTCCAACACCAACAGTAGCGATAGTGCGGGTCGAGGATCCGGTTTTGGGTTTATCTGGATGTATGCTTCCCGAAAACCTTGCACCGAAACCGAGATAGTACACTCTTTCTCCTGTATTGTGGTACTCCTAAAGCGTCCTGCTGCATGAAGCAAAAACCATACATTAGAAAAGGATCTATACGGTGTTTTAGGAGCCAATAACAGAGAACGCAAATGAACATCGGAAAGGGACGGCAAACATGGGACTGTTGGTACTGAAATTGCCGCCATCACTGGCACCATTAGAGTAGTAAACATGAAGGGAAAAGAACCTGCTTCGTCCCTTTTCCAAAGCGTAAAAACCATAGTGAGCTGCGGAAGGAACGTGGTCGACGTGCCGATTCACAATGTGCTACACGGTATTTATAGCCTCGGTTGAGTATTTATGTCGTATTTCCGAAAGCCAACAGCAGCATCATACGCGCTGAGAAAAATGTGTAAGCTTTAACCAAGCGCGGCATTTGGCGACCATCGGCATGAGGCTTAGTTGTGTGAATCCAATCCTTTATTTGCGTTTTTGAAGATAGACGATAACTATTTATACTATTTTCGTAATGTTAAACAAAACACAAACTACTCGAAAATGTTAAAAATATGCCAAACTTTGCTTTGTGTAACAAATGTCATTTTATCACGGGCTGGACCGTAACTAAAAAACAAAAAGAAAGCAGAAGAAAAAAAAAATATTTTAAAGGATGTTTTCGCATCGTCTAGCCATAACAACGAAAGCAAACAAGAATTCCAGTTTTCTTTCGGCCCATCGTCGGCCATCATGTTTCACAGGAACAGATGGTTCTCGATTTCTTGTTCGTTCAATCAGCTTCGCTTCGGGAAGCTAAAGTTTGGCAAGTTCCAACCCAACCGAGGGTTCAAGATTTATTGCACCAAATTAATCACCTTTTTAATTGGATCCGCTTCAAACTTCCGGCGCAAACGCATAGAAGCGCGTATCCAGTGCGCACGAAGTGCGCTACCCATCCTTCCGTGGAACATTAACGCATCGTGGACCTCCCTGTCGAAATAAGCAACGCCCCTTCCTTGGCCTCTGCCTGCACCAAGTGTAATAAATGAACAGGTTCGTGTGAACCACTTGAGTAATGCGTTTTTAACCTTTCTCATGACTGTTAATACGTTGGTCCCGGAAAAGCGAACGAATACTTTGGCTACTCTTTGACATTATTTTAGCTGCGTTTCAGAAAAAAATATGAGTGTCATTTTTTTTGTAAAGTAAAGCATAAGGATCATCAATATCGAGATGATTAATTGGACTTTCATTCTATCGGTCTATTGTTTGGAAACTCAATTACAATTGAACATGAACAATTACAATATTTAAATTTTGATACTATTTTAGCAATATTTTCCCACTACGTTGCAAATGGATCAATAAAAGTTGCGCACCGACCCTTAAATTTCCTGCATTTCCTTTTATAAATTTTGCATTTTATCGTTCGCAGGATTGGTCTCGAAGTTGTTTATGTCGATTTGGTGTGACAAAAAAAGGAATTTAGTCCCGAGCTTAAAACTGCTGATTCAAAACCAGAGCACCCGCGTCGTTTCCGCGATTCTCTTTGCTCAGAAACCAAACCTGTAAGCTATCGCCAATATATGCTGTTTCCTTCAAACGTTGTTAGAGGATGGTCATAGCTCCTCGCATGCTCCGAAACGCTGGAAGTGTTTTTTTTGTACAAGCACTTGCCTAGGAGACTTTGGAGATTTTTCTTTTCGATTTATTCCACAATTTTCAGCACAGTTTGCCCCCAGCTGGTTACGGGATAACTCGGGCACACTTTTCATCCAACCGCTGTCGCAGCGAGAGCGAAATACGTTCTTCGCACAAAGGATTTGCCTCCTTGCCTTGCCCGTGAACCAGCCAACCTCCGTTTCAATTCGCAGTACAATGATCTATATCGCCGTTCGTAAGAATTAAAATTTTCAGTTCTCAAAGGCAACCACTGAACGAGCTGCTCTGCAAACTCAGCTTTTTCTCTGTACCGAGGACAACTGATCGGTTCAAGCGCGATGCGACAAGAGTTGTACGTATGCGCTCATACTGGTTTGCTGACTGTGGGTAAAGTCTCAGATTTATTGAATTTTTTTGTGAGATTAATCCCAAGTACGATGGCTGAACGTACGATGTGGCGACGGCGGGAATTAAGGAGGACGAATTTTCATGCATGTGAAGATTTTCCCTGCCAAAGAAAAGGCAGCATGGCGAGTTTCGCTCGATTTTACACACATGTGACACTACGATTCGATATGACACTTTGTTGGATTCGCCAACGAGTTATGCTGACTAAGTTCTGGTCAAAATTTATAGTTCCGGGGCATGGCATCACGTAGCGCAATACATTATACTATTACTTCAACTTTCCAACTGCAAAGACAAATGGATAAACATTAAATTGTACAGCTAAGTTATATACCGTACAAATCTAAACATCTGAATATTCGCCTCGCACCTTCCAACCAAAATATCAGGCTTTAGTAACCAAAGAGGAAAAAATAAAACCATGATGTACTTTTAAGGATGTCCCTTAACTGCTACAAAAGCGACAATACTTCCGCCCTAAACAATACTAAGTTTCGAATAAAAACATCTTGTTTTCATTACGCCTAGCAAAACTTGATTACGAGTCTGGAATTGATAGTCCAAAACGAAGATATAGCGATAGTCGTGACAGAAACGATAGAGTGTCAGTTATAGTTGTAGACTGCAGGAGTAAATTAGGCGTGTTCGGTTGTGAAAATGTAGTTTTCTTTGTTTGTAATTCACCGTTGTAGACGCAGGCCTTAATAAAAATTTACTAAATCTCTCTCTGATCAGCCAACTTTCGTGTGCTCTTCTCGCCAATTACACTTATTTTTAGGGGGTGCGCATTACGTACTCATGCGCGATAATCTGAACATATATTTTCCCCAAACCCCGTAAAAGATCCTAGAGAAGAGAGCAATATTTGCTCGGCAATGGTTAATAACATTGCGAAACGTGAAGATGGAACTACTGAACATCTAAGTATGTTGAGAACAATGTCCGATTCCTCTTACAATGGCAAGTGGTATTATAATTATTTGTGGCATCATAATTGTAAGGGTGAACTGGAATAAGCCCTGGACTGGAATAACTTTATGTCGCGTGTGTTCGCCCGATAAACAGTGTTTAATTTGGCTGGCGAGCGTAGAAGTTTAACATATTCCTATACAACAAAAGTAATCTTTTGTCTATAGTAGCATCACAATCTGCTCTATACATTTTATAACAGTGTGGAAATCCTTATAAAAAGATATCACCAAAGTCACATTTTTCACTGGCTCTGCTGGCCAGCAAAAACATCCAATCGTGTCTTATACAGAACACTACCCAGCTTTGGTCAAAAGTTGTTGCTTGGAGATTTAACCTGTTCGCAACGGATTTACGACTCCGACACGATTTATGATGAATAAGGATGTAAAATGTTGCTACTCAGTAACAAGTTTCACCGGCTTTAAAAAGCAGCGTATTAGTTCTATACTTCCTCTCTCAAGCTTCACCGATTACAAATCTGTGGTAGTAATGAAGCACATTCTCTACTCAACCACAGACGCAAGTTGGAACTATGGTTCGTTTTTCCAGAGTTTCGAAAACTTTTTGGAACAAACTTAACTTCTCTTCGTTACACTATTAAGGAGGAACTGCAATACAGTAAAGTACTTTAGTACTTTAGGCTCTAAATGAAAGATTAGTGTGAAAACGGAAACAAGAGAAACCCCTGCAAATCAAAAGCCGTTACGGGACTTCAAGAAAGTTGTGCTGCATTTATCTTTTCACTTCACAGCCAGGGTTTCTAAATTGCTCCTCTGAGGATACCGACGGACGCTGAAACGTCCAGGATAAGACTCTCAACAAAACCAAGAGCCAAGTTATCAGTATTCTCCTCCGTTGATTCATGCCACCTTGAGGTATGCCACGAATGTAATTCATTTTTGTCATGCATAAGCCTGCACATGGTTTAAATCCTAGCGCGACCACCAGGAAGTCGATGGCAAGGCATATCAAGGATAAAGTTGCAGTTCATCTATTCTTGGAGCTCACGACAATTAACACACACAAATGGAGAAGGCCCACAGAAGGCCAATAGGACGAAGAACAAAGTTTGCACTGCAAGACACAGATGCCCTCTGCATGCCTCAGTAAAACAGTCAATGGCTGACCGGCGAACCCCCGAGCATCACTTCTGCAAATGCGATTCCACAATCTTTCCCATCATCCAACATCAAATCCTTGTGGTACGTTCCATGGACGAACGGTATCGCATTAGTCTGAATGATTTTGCCGACAGCCTCGCTCTAGCGTTCATCCGTTCTTCTTGCGAGGAGAATTTCATTATCGTATGTTTTATTTTATCTCACAAGTCGCAAACCACCAACTCAACTAGATCGGAGGACTCTTCGGATGCCTGGTTTCCAGTCAGTCCATCAGTAATTTTGTGTGGATGTGTGTCTGAAAGATAGAATGAGTTGAAGCTTCTCCTAGGAGGGGACGAAGGAGCAACTTCGGAATGAACTATTTTTGTAATCAAATAAAGTGAAGAACGCAATAAATCTTGGAGAAATTCCTAAAATAATAACATCATAAATATCTTTCACTGAAGCATCCTTTTAATGTCGGGTTGAAGCGAGAGAATCTGTACTTCTTTCAAACTGGTCAGCAGCGCCAACTGAGAGAGAACGAGTGAGATGACATCATGCCAACGGCAAATACCAGCCCGTGGATGCTACTTCCACCATACTTTCCACCAGTGCTGGGTGTTGTATCTGTAGATCTTTCTTTGCAGCGATGCTCAGTCATGTTTTCTCTTGACAGTGTGGAAGAAGCAGGAAAGAAAAACCTCCGCTCATGTCTGGCAATCGGGTAAAAAAACGAGCAACGAACCAGGGACAAATACTGTTGCGGAACAGCAACACAATGATCCGATGACTTGCATCGATAGTTATGGTGCCGTAGAATGTACACGCCGCGTTCTGCCGTCTTCTATGCAATTATTATTTATCTTTCTGCAGTAACCGAACGCTCTCACTTTGCTTATGTCCAAGTTTTCAACACGGGACATTTATTTACCGCTTTGTCAGTCTTGTCGATACTTCAGTTCAATACATTGGTTTATGGCAAAGTTTCAATTTTTAGTTTGATTTTAAATTGTTTGGCTGCTTGTTATTCCTTTCTTTTCGATTGATTAGACTGTTTTTGATTAGACCCAAATTTTGTTTTCCTAAGTGTCGATGTAATGCTTGATGTTTTTTAGGTTAATGGAAAAGTTTGTTTTCACGCAATAGTGAAATGGCAGGCAAACATGGAGTGTTCGCAATGTTTTAACTCCTGTTTGTTGAAGACATGTTTCCAAAGAAGGTAATCAAACAAGAAACTATCCAGTTTGCAGCGTTGGTCACAATCATCGATCAACATGAATCAAAAGCAACCCGCATTAAAGGAATTATTGGCGCAACAGAGAACACGACCGGTTTTTAACCATAATAGGCTGCAAATTAATATTAATTAAACTCTTTCGTCTGTTGCAGGGTAACCGTACGGAATAAACGTAATGGTGCCGTGGACATTCCGCACGAGAAACGCAAGATGGCAGTGTACATAATGGCCAAATACAGTTAGCGGCGCGCTGTACAAGTTTTACACGAGATGCCACTCGCTGCCACACTCATACTCGAACGAACGAACGCGAAATGCATCGCAGCCGCATAATCACAATCAATTTAATTTACCTTAAAAAGGAAATTAAAACCGGCTTTCAAGACACAAATCAGGTTGTCGATGAATCGACCTGGCAACTCTGCGAATTGCTGTTTTGAGCAATGTACGGCAGACGACTTCGTGGTGAATGTTGGAGACAGCTCGTTGTTTTTTTCAAGTGCATGGCGATTAACCGACTGCAAGTTTGACTCGCCTTGACAAATACTAAAAAAACAAAAACATAAAATATTCTACATAGCTGTTTAAAGAATTTTCCTTCGTTCGCCGTGCAATCTACACAGCAATACACGCCCTGGGGCGTTCAAATTAAAATCCAATCGTTACGCACACTTTTCAGCCCATCGCCATCTCCATCATCATCAGCACCATCACCCTGAAAAGGAACGCCAACCGCAGTACTGCTGTGTTAAACAAGTGGAGTGGCAAAAAATGCACCTTGTCTTTGAGGGAAGGATGGATGCTGAGGTGAAACGGTCCATAAGATGAAAACATGCTTGGCGGCTCCGACGCATGGTGTTTTAAATTATGCTTTGCACTTGCGATGCTGCCCGAATCGTTTTCTTGCCTCTGTTATGGCATCAGTAATCGACTCGAATTGTTCACTTTTTCTGCGTCAATCCACCATTTTTGCGATGCTTGAAGACACGAATACCGCTACGTTCACCCGATGACAGGACGAGATAGCGAGATGTCGCTTGGCCGCAGGTTTCTTTATATTATCCGTTGCGCCGTTTTCTTTTCGTCTTCGGACGAACCGTTTATATCGCTGCCTGCGAGAGGCCGATCAAAGTATCCCAGCAGGCGGCGGCGGCTCGGGCAGCAAATAAGCATACAGACGCACAAGGAATTGTCCACCAAAAGGTATAATACCCAGGCACAAAATAATGACCAGCAAACAATGGTTTCGCTACGTTCGAGCATCCTTTGAGCTCACACATTTGGTGGTTTTTCAGCTTTCGCTTTACGTTTTCGCCATCGCTACATCGTTGCGCGCTCTGCCCACATTTTTCATCTCCAAACTCTTGCCCGACCTCACACCAAAGATATGTGTTGTAAACGCAGGCATGCACCGATTTTCAAGCTTCCAAGCTTTCCAGCGTCGTTCATCACTAAGTGCTGATTTAAAAAAAATGAACTCTGATAAAAAGAAATAAAGCTTTCTTGTGGCACGGACATCATGGCGAACAGGAATCCAACCGACAGCCGCCGCAGCATAAACTCGCCGAGTTGGAAATTCAGTTGAACCAATTCAATGCGAGCCCCACAACTTTTTGTGTCATTTCTGAGATGCATACTATATTTGCAAAGAAGCAACTTTTACCAATAACATCTTACAATTCCGAAACAATTAAAGATTACGTTCTCTTTCTTCTTTCCATAATTTTACAAAGAAAGACGCACTGCACTCTTGCAATGCCAAAAGGGGTTCAACGGCAGTAGCTCACGATACCAATTTTCCAACTCATTGTTTATTTCAAATAACATTAGCACATACAATGAATCGAAAGAAAACCATTTCTGTCTACTTCCTCTCATTTTGTTTTCTAGGAAAAACTACGATTTTCTTGCGCGTCAGAGAACTCCAACCTCTCAAGGAACTATAATTCACCAACGAGAGCGTAGCCAGCCACGCAATGTTACAAAAACGAAAGGTACATTTTTGCTCGAGTACTTTATGTATATGAATGAATATATTATCTCTTCTTTAACGAGCATTCTCATCAGCGGTATTTCGTGTACGGATCTCGACTGCGAGAATGCGTCTTCCCTGAAGGAATAAAGTTTTTTCCCTAAGCTCCGTTCGTTCGCTAAAAGCAGGGTCGGTTGATCCGAAGGACTATTCGAAGAGCAAAATACTCAACATTCAGCCTTCTCTTACACTGTGATAGGCAACATTAAAATTGACAATATCTTTAAAGCTATGCTCCCGCCGATGGCACCGGCCGAAAGGGCTTAATCTTTGTTACCAAATTTAAAGTGTGAAACTTGGGGCCTGCGTTAATGTTGATCTGTTTTCGTCAGGCAAATGTGAGTTTATAAATATCTGACGGAGCTTAGTGAAATGCGATTTTATTTGTGGCCAACTTTGAGCGTCTGAGATTAAACAAGGAAACAAAAGTAAGATATAATAATTATGGAACTTTTAGTCTTCTGGTTTGCTCCGATTTTTTCAGTAGATAGAATATTTTTACCACAAAGAGCAAATTTATCCAGCCGAGAGCCTGCAATATGTATAGGACGAAACTTGTTGAAAACTGTATAGTACAATATATTTTTTGTAGGGGTTTGTTAATACAGAACTTAACAAAGTATAACTCTTCGATATGCTATTGAAATTGATTGTATAATTGCATAATAGGTAAAACAATCGAATTTTTCAATTGAAATATGAAACAATTGGTAGCACAAATTACAACTGCAGTTAATAGCACGCTAAACGGTACATCTTCTATCGTCTCTTCCACACAGATCAATTTCAGTTTCAGTGTAGAATGCACAGAATAAAGTTGATGGAAATAGACAAACATAAATAATTTGTTTAGATTCTCTAATCATATGGTAGTTAGAAACAGTCAGTGGGATTTAGTATAGCAAAACAAGCTTTACTTACAACAAATTTGCGGCTTACAGAAGATAATAAGACTCACCTGCAGAGTAAAAACAAAAAAGAAAACATATAAAATGGCATATGAAAATAATATGACATGAATATTAGTTAATTGCAATTTCTTTTAAAAAGCCTCGACATAGCGCTCTCTAAATTAGTTTATTATTCTAAACGAATGAAAGATCAGATCGCCTGTTTGATATTAACTGAAATTAAATATTTGTCAGTTTCTCTTTTGCAGCCATTATTCATAAGTTCTGCAATCTTATGAAAAACGTTTAAAGCATTCATTAGGTGCATATGCAGTTATTTTGTGTTGTTTTGTCACAAAGAACATGTCAAAGAAACAGAGGTCTAAAAATGAACAACATCACCAATGAACAACAATTGTTTGGTTTAAATAAAATAACTTTCTTGAGCTGGGCTTGTCCCTTTAGCAGGTTTCACATTGACAATTAATGATTTACTTACGATTAGACACTATGCACATTTATGCCGCAAATTGAGTTGCCGATATTTTTATAACACCATTTACAATGGCGACCTATGGAGCTCGTGCTTCTCTAGTTTTTGTGACAACGTAAAACGTAACAACGGCGCGCAATGGAAAATATTTTCGGTCCTGCACAGTTCCATTCATTTTTTGGAAAAGTTTGAAGCTTCCAGTTATCCACCCAGATATCTCCTCAAACAGAAGCCCCTTCGAGAGCACGAATAGTTTATCTGTTGCGCCCCGGAGGAAGAGCCCTTCCATCGCCTCTGAATGTGACAATGGGTCGAGGGCACGCGTTATCCTTCTTCCCATCACAATTGAATGCACGAGAGAGCACGAAATCACATTCAATATCCGGCGACCCGGGCTGGGCCCTTCTGGCGACAATTTTGTCGCCATTTTCATGTTCGTAATATCATCCTTGTGGGCGTGCCGAGGTTTGCGTAACCCTCTGCCGTTTGCAAGCTTTCTTCGAAACTTCACATTCAAAAACCGCTGATCGTGAGCCTCAAAAGCAAAAGCTACCGAGCGGAACGATCATCCTCTCTTCCGTCGAATCGAATCTCGAGCCGAAAGAGTCACCGAGAATTCCGCTGTTGTCACACGGCGAATGAAAAACCCGCGGCCATATAATTTATGAAACCGATCCGAGTTTATCAGTAGCCGTATTTATGTATCATCAAACTCCCAACCCGCACTAACGAACTCACGCGTGTCCATTTCTTCTCCCAATGAGGGCCCCACATTTGCACCGTTCCATAAGAAAATAGCCGGCTTCGGAGTGAGTGAGAGTGAATTGAGAGCGGTATCCTGTCTCATTGTTTTAACCTGCCACCGAAAAAGGACACGCGTGCTATGGAGCGAAAGGCTACACAAACGATGAGAACTAACAGTAGCAGGAAAGCGTAAGGCACGCGCCAGCAGCACGGCGCGGCTAGGATAGTGTATGTATGTATGTATGTTTGTTGGGAAGGTCGGCAGGGTTGGCAAGGCTGTCCGATATTAGCACGGACGAGCAGTATGAAGGAGCTGTGGGACATGGTGTGGTAAATTTATCACTCCTCTTACTAGACAACGCCCGCCGGAGCAAACCCCCAAACCATGGAAATTCACATGGTACAGGAACGCATAAAGCAAGGGCTACAGTGGCATGGAGCTGGATCGAAAATATATCTATTGAACCCTCGGGAAGTAAAATACTGAGTAAAGGGGGCGCCAGCCTGACTGCAGTCTGAATTTGTGACCAAATGTGATACTCTCTTCGCCATCGCACTCATCGCCGCCAAAACCCCGTTCATGAACGCAACGTCAGCAAGGAGCAAGTGTGAGTTCGTTTCGGTATGTATGCAGCAGCAGGAGCGAACATATTAAGGCCTCCTCTCTATTCACGCGGCGGGCAGATGGTGCGGCATTTGGAACACACCTTTTCCGGACGTAGCCGGATGCCGAAAAATGGGAGCAATTAATAAAACTCGTTTTAATGCGTTTGTTATCACATTAGCCCACATTGAGTTATAAATTATATTATTAAAATATTGTGCTTTACGATTATGTCCTTTCTTTCACATTGTGTGCACCAGTACTGCTCGGAATGCGCAGGGCTCGTACACCAATATCGAGTGCCGATAGTTTGTGCGAGGGATATACTGCCCCGAAAGGATATAACGGTCGTGGGGCCGCCGAACGCAGAGTATCAGATCGATTAAAATCGCATTATCGTTGAGCTCTCGGGTTGATGCACTTTCATAATGAAAGTGCGCATTGTTGTTGACCTTTTCATTAGCTTTGTTTCATGGTCCCTATTTATACACTCAAATATGTCAGCGCCGCGACCCAACCAATTGGCTCCGATACTTACACCTAGTGTGCAGTTGTGTTCACACCACTTTAAAATTTAAACACCATCCAATCCATCCAACACCTTTTCTGAAAATCAAACTATTGTTTCTCAACCGAGAGTTTTCCGGAGATAAGACTTCGATGGCTCACAAGCAAAAGCATTTTCACTAGTTATAACTAAACGTAAGCTGTAGATTGAATTGGCCTACTTTAATAGAAAATACAATTTGCCCGCGAATTCTTGAATTTGAAAAAACCAAAGACATTACTCACATATTATTACATATTGCTTTATTGCATACTGCACCAAGCAATAAGCTTTATCGCATACTGCAATAAGTTTACAGAAACACACACAAACGTCAAACAAGAAAGGTTAAATATCATTCTACTGTTCTCGAGTAAGCGTTTCTGCGTTTTGAATTCTGGACTGTTCCAGTTATGATTTATGATCAGAATTAGAAAGTTTTAGAAAGTTTTCGGGCAGGACGAAGGAAACAAGTAGAAAAAGAGCCAACGAGAGCAAATAGCGATGACAAAAAACCGGGCAAAATTTCTTGAACGTAAATCTAAATGAAAACAGACGAAGCAACTTATTCAATTCTTTGTTTAGCAAAACGATGAATGTTATCTTGAACGATTTAATCACTTTTCTCCGAATATACATTTTTTAATTTCTTTTTTCCGAATATACATTTTTTAAGCAAAATTTTAACAAAACCACAAGCACAAAAACTTATTAGTGCGTCCAAAATTAATCTCACAGCATCTGGTACAAAATGAGGATACCACCCAAAGATCATCTATATTGTAACAATTCTAACAACGATTATTGTAATCATCAATATGTAGTCAAACAATAAAAAAACTATACGCGCATTGCAGCACCTACATATTCTATAATAAAATATTGAGAATGTTTGAACGAACCACCAAACAAAACATAACAAAAATCATACTAACGCTAAGCATCATAATAGTGAGCGATTTTGGAAATGTGTTTAACTCGTATTGAATCACATTTCATCCACAGTTCTTTTATTGTTGATTCTTATCCCTCCAGAAACATAGTGAAACAAATTCTTTCTATTTTACGATGATCCATACGTAGCTTCGCAGTGTTCATTTAGAACAGATGTTGACTTCCATAACCAAACTGTTCCTCAATCGTAATTAACGATGGCAGTTTTTTCTCCTCATATTTGCCAAAAAGATTTTTAAACACCAAACGCTGTTTGCAGAGCATTTAAAGTAGTTTTTTCTGTTTCGAAGGATAAACTTTTTTCCAACAAATTATTCTTATGACTTTTGAGAAAACCCTGCATAAGATAATAAAACTCAACACGCCCTTGAAATAAAAAAAAACGTTTGCCTGCAAACCCACGCAAAAAATGAAGATTCTTTTTTAAACGACTTTTCCCATAGCCAAATAAATTAATATTGGGCAGTATTATTCGTAGAACATAAAAAAATATTTTTTCCTTTACCTTCAGAAAAGATGTCTCTCGTTATTGGACCTTTTTTTAGCTCATGTTTTGCATTTATTGTCAACGGATACTCGAGCAGGCCTTGAAAATTTTCAAAGCAAGGACATATTTGCGATGGCAAATGTGCGTAAAACTTGATAGCGAAATATGCCAAACAAGGACGACTGTGACAGAGAAAGATAAAATGGTTTACCATTTTACCAGATTACTCAACAAACGGAATTTTAAATTAGCACATTAGCACAAACTCATTCAACTACGAAACCTTTTTACCCGAAAAAAGTGAAAAAAAATATGTTAAAATGCACATCAACCCTAGCGGGGGTTAATGAAATGAAAGAACGCCTGGAAAGAGCCCGAACCAGTAGAGTGCGCCTATTTACAAAACGAGATTGATTGTTGACCATATTCATGAATAATGCATTTTCTACTGAAGTGCTGTCTCACCAACACCCGCGTGCGTTGGCGTCAGCGTCTGGCGGGAGGCATTTGAAGCCAATAGCTGTGTAATTTTGGTATGAGCTAACGCAAAAATATTGATTACTATTACTTCATCACATTATTAGAAACGAGCATGTTCTACAAGTGATGGCAAACGCAAACGCGAACTGCAAACGAGTGATGGGAATGGTAAAACTTGTTTTGTCAAAAAAAAAATCGGTTCTTCGAAGAAAAAGTAAATAGCCTAAGTAACGTGGAACAAAAACTATTGCACTTCTCGTGCTACTTGCTAGTGCAATTGCTTTAATTTAAATGTCGGGGACTGTTTCGGTAATCGCCTAGAAAAAATTGAGAAGTTCAAAAGGCACATCACAAGCTTAACATTCGGCTCGAACAACAGACAAGATCATCGCGAATCGCTGCTCGGTGCGTGTTTCTTGCTATGTTGTTTGTGTTGGGACGAAGTGAGAAATTTACAGAAGAATAGTTCCTCGCTAACATTCCGAAGTCATGAAATCGATTAACATCGCGCAATGAATGTAGCTAAAATTCGAATACTGTTTTAGGCTGTCACTGTTAAAGCCCATACGCCTATTGCTTCTTTGGCGCCAACAAACATCGTCCTCTCATCAGGATAGCAGATTTGCCGCTTCTGCCCACTACAGCGCACATGTTGTCTATTAGAAGAGGGTGAACTCAGCACATGTGTATTATCATACAACAAAGATAATTGTAGGAACCATCGGCTGTGGAATTCTAAACTGCACGCATATGGTCAATAAATTTTTGTCCAAACGAAAATTGCGATCGAAACACAGTTACTTTATCGTGTCGCACTTCTGCCTTGCAAAGCTGCCGTTACCGTGACCAATAGATACCTAATCGAACAAGATTTCCTGCTCCCAAGGGTGCAGTCAGATGCTTGTGTCTGATTCCAAACATGTTGGTTCAGAAGCCGTTTCATGAGAAGCCACCATTGAATGTATGCATTCTTTACCGCTAGCAGTGTGGGACGATAAAGCACAGTACGCGAGCAATGGGCGAGAAATCGTATCGAAAATAAATTTATTGCAACATCAGCTTGTACAAGTCACATTAGATACGGACGAAGTTCTTCCGAGCGAACAAGGGATATTTTAAAATTTGAACGAAAACAGCATAAGCCGGTTTCGGTTATTCAACATGAAAAGTGGAAGACCGAAGTGGATGAAAATACTTGATAAAGCGACCATAGACTAAAGAAATATAAAAATTAGCCGAAGAAGCAGAATTATCAGAATTAGAAGAAATATTATGCTAGTGCTAATTGCACCCGAATGCTTATTGTGCGTCAAAACCGACTGAAAATCATAATTAAAATTGTTACTAATATAATAAATATCGCGAATCGGAACAAAGTTCGCGGGTTCGGCTTACAACAACTACAAATCAAAATGGAGTCAAACATTAAAAGTGTGCTTCCGTTCGGCGCAACACACCTGAACTGTATTGACGTCTTATAAAATTAATCCGTTCGTAAACAATAAGTGTTTGACATATCTGCAGTTTGAATCCCAGTGACGAAACTGCCTCTCCCCCAAGCCGTGCATTGCGACCTGGGCCCTGCACAAAGTAGGGCAATGTTATCATGTAGCTTCAATTACAACTAATCATACACTTTGTGGTAAGCAATTGGATCCATTGTGCTGAAATAATGTAGGCTGCAGTGCGAGGTGAGTTCTTTGCCGTCATCACACTTCATTTGAATTTTTTCCGCAATTTGAAACAGTAATCCTTCACCAGAGCCCAGAGGGAACAAATATTTTTATAGCAAAAGCCAGTTTGCCATGTTCCACACAGAAACCCATTCATCGTCCGCGTTCCTCAACAATGATTTGAAGAATTTCCTTCAACATTAAGAGCGAATCTTTATCTTCTTGATCCTTTTCCGCACTGCAACGATTCGTAGACTTTCTATTCTGAACTCGCCTTTAAGATTTCGCCACTCTCCTGTTAATTAATGCAGTAATTACGAAATCGCGCAGCACCATCGGGGTTCAGTATCAGCCGCTCCGGGAGAGAGAATACGAAGTGTATTAAACGGCATACACCGGCATGCGGCGGTCGGCGGCCCCCGACTGACATCAGCCATCGGAATCGCCTTACCGAATCGCATCGACTGCTGAAGGAACATTGCGCATCACGCGAACGACACGGCCTCCCCATAGCAATACACCCTGGACTCGGCGGCGGCTCGCATTATCCTCGTGGTACTGCATCACCAGTCAACAACAGCACCGCCGTGTGCGGAATAACATGCAAAATAGATTGGATAGAATGCTGCAACCCGCGCGCCACTGCTCCGTTCCCGAGATCTTGCCACCGTGGTCTGGCTGGCTACCCCATGTCGCTGCTGGCTAACCTCCGTTGTTTGCCTGTGTGTGACACCGGTTCATAGGCCGAGGTCTTGGTTCATAGTGTAAAATATCCTCTTTTCTATCTCTTTCTACTTCTCTTTTGCGGCATTAGTGTATACCTTCTTTGCATAGCTGGAGGATGTCGGGGATAAAAGCATAGCCAACAAAATGCCAACGAGCTCAACCACGGTTGCTGCACCGAAAAGATAAATGCTCCGTTGTTGCGACAATGGTTCGACTTTCCGCTGGTTTTGGTTTTGCAATACACATACCTACAAGACCACCGCTACCCTTTTTTTAAACGTTTTTATGTTTAATATTTTTTGACTTGATTATGCACCTTTGCGTCAGGATTTGCCATCTTCGAAACGGCAGAAGGCCTGTGGCAGTTTACGCTGGACGCACTAGAGAAACGTTTGTCAGCCAATGTTACGAATAAATACAATTATCTACAAACCGTTGATGAATCGAAACAAGTTCAATTCCGTTAGCTTGTTAGCCAACAAAGTGGAGGAATGCCTCAATCATTGTTTTAGCCGAGTGAAAGCATGAATAGGGCAAAGCAGAGAGTGCGACAAGGCACAGCGAAGCAGCGAAAAATACTTGTCCAAATTTACACACATGGCAGCATCATGTGCTCGTGGTGCATGTCCTAACCGTACCTACGGCTGCCGTCTCTCTACTTCATTACACCGCGCGACAGCAACCCATTTCACTTCCCACTGGAGTTCCGCTTTCACACGGCGACTTCTGATATAGCGTTCGCTCAAATACACTTTTCAGGTATTGCGGTAGACGAGTCATCCCACAAAAGGAGCATTGAAATATACCTGACTGGATGATAAAAAACATTCAATGCGGTCGAAAGTATACTTTGTCCACTGGATCAACCCCAAGCGCGGCGCAGGAACCCACAGCAGTCAGAGCAACACGCCAGTAACCAGCTTCATCGTACATAAAACGGGGGTCCCATGAATAATGTTTAGATAATCGCCTTTTCCTTAAGCTGACCCTCCACACTGCTGCATCTCCATACGGTAAGTTTTTCCCCAATCCTGAGCTGTAATAGCGTGTCATTCTGCTTGCCAACTGAATATCGCATTTTAGCTTTGCTTTCTTCGCAGCCACGTGTGAGAAGGTGAAACGTAAGGTCCACTTCTTAAACAAACAGTGAAAAAAGAAACTAGGAACTTAGTGCACCAGACGAAGGAAATCACTTAACAGTAGCGCTAGCAGCCTAGCACAAAGCAAAGCAAAGCAAAGCCCAAGACCTGAAGACAACAAAATTAAATGAATGCTAAAAAGGGGACACATCTTGCCGGGACGGGTCTCACGCGGCGCACGGTAACGGGAAGAAAAACTTCAGCCATTCCCCTGTATGTGTTGTTGCATGTTGAAGCCTCTCCACGAAGAAAAACCTCCACAATTGCGAATACATATTCAATTATGAAAGAATGGACGAATCACGAATTGACCAAAGAATCGCTCCGATCGAAACACTAAAAAAAACGCCAACAATATGCCATCGTCGTCGTCGTGTTCCCTTAACTAGCAGAAATAAAACAACCACTAGAACAACACACATGCAAACCCGTTGGGTCATATCAAAGATACGAGAGGGTGCTGGGGGAGGGGGGAGGGGGTCGGCAGAGGCTTTAAATAAGAATCCCCCCTTAATGCAACATGCTGTTAGATAGCGTCGAGGAGAGACGCATAGGCCTAGACTTGGCGTTCGATTTCCTTCTGCCCTTTCTTTTCTTGCAGTGTGCTTCAATTCGGAAGCTCTTTTGGAGCGCTGGTCCCTTGTACTCTGCTGCCAAGTTTAGGTTGGTGGTTGTGATTGGGCGATATCCGATACTCGTTTACTCTTTTGCAATCACGAACCTTGCTCCACATATAGTATGTGTGTTCAGGATGGGGAAGGGTGCTTCGTAGGGTCTTTCTTTTGGCTTTGCTTCTTGGACCTTTGCTCAAATTGATTTATATCGATAGTCTGTGCGGCGGACTTCTTAATGAATAATTTATGTATTTTAATTTCCAGCAACATGGCCAGTTTAAAGTTTTAATCAGAAAGTAGTAAAGAGCCAGTTTGGAGAACACACAATTTTCCACGGGCATCTTTTTCTTCGTTTCCTGCCAATTTTTTTACCTCCTTCTGTTCGCTTCTTTTGTTACACATGTCAAACCGAGGCCCATTTGACAATTTTATCTTGACGACAGGCCTTGTTTGGAATTCCAGACATTATAGGATTCCGAAAGCTCCATGTAAGGGTGCGGTCCATCGTGGTAAAAGGGCTGGAAGAATGGCCGCAACAGACTACCTTTACGATGCAGCAAAGTTGAGCAAGAATCCGTCACATTTGTTTTCGCAACATTGACCGCAAAAACTTGAATTTTAAATCATCCCGCAATTTTAAACGTGAATCGTAAAATGAGGTTTGCCGCTTGTTGTGCTTCAGTGTTAATGACTTGACTGTCAACGAAAAAGTATGCAATTCTTAAATTGCTCAAGCGACCCGCTGCTGGTAAGTACGTGCAATAGGAGCAGCTTTATCCAAAACCATGCCAATAAATAGTCCTAATAGTTGGAGAGCATACCGGTAAATGTATCGGTGCAAGATTAATTTTGTAATTAAAATATCATTCTTCGAAAAACGCATCGCAGAAACGTATCCATAATTCATGCTCCCAATTAAATTCCAATTGTAATATTTTTCAAGAGCCCCCTTCTAACCCATCCGGTACCACCACGATCATATCAGACACAACCGGTTTGAGCAACATGGCCGCCATTGGCATCACTGGTGGTGCAGCATCTTTCTCACTTGGTTCGCAAATGTCACACACCAATATAAAACTGCATCGCATTCAGACCAACGGAACAATTATCCCACTGCATCCCGCTTTTAAAACATTCCTGCAGTGGTGGGCTCATCACGAACTAAAAAACGGAGCAAAGAACGATATAATGGAACGAATATTTAATTGCAATTCTATCAGACTTCGTTTCGAAGGGTGCACAGAGGGCCAAACGGCCACAGTTAAAGAACCACGAAAAGAGATTGCTGCTGCTGCTGCTGCTGCTGCTGACGTTGGGAAAACAATTTCATTCGTCGCGGCCAGGATATCGTATTCTGGTTAGTAAAATTACAAAATTGGCTATGGGTAAATCGTGTAGCCAATAAACAAATATTCAGAAGGATTATCCAAGTGACCTAGAATTGATGGACGTAGACACTATCCGTAAAACATGTTCACGAGTTTTTTGTACGAGAGACCCATAGTGCAGTTTTCAAAAGCAACCTGCTGCAAGTTATATACGATGTACATATACGCACAGAAAAACCATAATGCGGCCCGCTCTCTTAGAACTGGTGCAATCGCTATCGCCATTGGCAATGCAGTAAATAAAACCAATCAACCTCATGCACACCCGCACCACTACCTTATCGACTTCCACCGTTTTTGCTGTGGATATTCTTTCGCGCTCATGTGCGTGCCCTTTATAAATACAGGATCGTGGCTACTTCAAATCAAAATTGGTTCCTTGAAAAGCCCTTTAGTTAAACAAGTCCCGTTAAACAAGTTTACCTCATCTTCTTCCCATGATTAC
Source organism: Anopheles cruzii (assembly GCF_943734635.1). Lineage (NCBI taxonomy): Eukaryota > Metazoa > Arthropoda > Insecta > Diptera > Culicidae > Anopheles > Anopheles cruzii. The sequence continues at coordinate 49,746,242 of NC_069145.1, forward strand.
GAAAAAGATCGAACGAAACACGAAGGCTCTCCCAATTTTCTAAGTTAAATCCTGTATGTTTGATCCTCCGTCCTCTTATTTAAATGTGAGCGGCTGAGTTTTGAATACATACTCCAATTCTTATCCGTCAGTTCGGAAGGTTCTGTGGTTCTGAAGGTAGTTCTATAGTTTAGTGTTATTAAATACGCCGCAGTCCAGTTTCGGAACCGCAGTTGTTTTCGAGTACATTATATTCATTTGTTTTATTTATAGTAAATCAAAACCTCAGTGCGAGAAAAGGTTATATATTATTATTTTATTGCGTTGAGCATACCCTTTCTCTTGCCACGTGCCTTCTCGTTGCTGTCTACCTTCCGGGCCATCAGTTGTTTGTTGCCAGCGGCTGTCTATCCACCGACGCCGAGTAGGAAGCCGTGCCATTATGGCAGTGCAACTACTGTGGAATAATTTTTCACAAACCGGTAGATGAACAATTTCGGATAGCATAGTATCTTCCAATTTATTATCTTCATAAATTTACTGGCAAAACCAGCTACCAATGCAAGCAGTGTGTGCCATTGCTGCATGCCAGTACTTCATTTAAATGATATTAAAGATTGCAATAACGCGTTGGCGCTGTCACTAAAAGCCAAACGATAGGGTCAGGCCACACCACTGTATATCCACACTGTTTGTTGTTGCACTTTTATGAATTTGTTAAGCACTTAATACCGATGGTACCTGTTTACCAACCGAACCATTTCCGCATTCATTGTCACGTATTTCTGAATGCGATCCGATTTCTACCGGCTTCATTAGCAGTGCACAACTAACAACTAATCAAACCAATCCAAATACGCCAAGTCGAACAGGGAACATTATTGCACTGACAAAAATACAAGGCAAAACGAGGGTTTCTAGTCCGACTGACTTGTTACACTACAGCGATAAAGACTATTGGCTCGTTGCTCAGCTCATTTCTTGCTGCATCACAATAACAATTTTCGTACACAAATGTATGAAGACGTCTAATTTCAGTTACGAACATAACATATCAACCTGAACAAAATTACCAAAAATTGTAAACTAATTTAAAATGGCTTTCTTTAAAACATACAGCTTCCTCGATTCTTCATATGGTTTTGCTAACTAATACACTTTGACGATTGCATGACACAATTGCTTATCTATAGTTGACCACTTTTGTTATTCTCACGATTGTGCTTTTTTTATGCACACCTTTTCATTGCAACTATTGAAACCTTTATGAGGAAATAGTAAAATACTTTCAACAAATTTACGATATGTTTTTGACTTCGTTCTTCAATTCCAACCAAACCGTAAACGATCATCACCATAAAAAACACACAAAATTGTGCAAAGTTACAAGTACTGTGAAAGCTGCGAATGCAGCTTTCTAACGACAAAGTCAAAGTACCTGTCACAGAAGAAAAAAAAATCGGAACTACAGTTTTATGGCCCGCTTTGGTACATATTACGTAACTTTCACCTAGAACATTTCTTCTTGTTTTATTACGCTCTGGCCTCATTTCGAAACGTGTTTGGGATATTTTATAATGCGCACCTAACACAATTTTCCTCTGTTTCGGATGTTATTGCAGCTACCTGCTTGGGGTCCTGCGTACTGTTAACTTTATTGCCTATCCATCATAACCTCACCGTTTGCCCTATCCAAGACTGCAGGACAAACGATGCCATGGAGTTGCAAAAAACTTTCTACTTTCTAATATTCTTATCAAGCCAGAACCACCCGTGATGCACACAAAAACAGGAATACAAAAGATTATATTGCCCTAGAACACAGCGCGCTTTCGATACAAAATATTTGGACACTTTTATAACATTCCCATTCCGTTCGAGTGAATGCGCTTGCATTTATAAGCGAAAGAATATATCCGATTGTTTTTTAACGCGTTTTCAATGCCAGTATCGGCATACTGGCAACCCGTAGCGACCAACCGTATCGAGGAAACCTCAAACAAAAACTGAACCTTATTCCACTGGCTGAAGCCAAAGATTCCCTAAAACGATTCTAATACAGTCAACAGACACCAATTCATAAGCCCTGCCTCGGAAGGGGTGCAGATTGCTAAACATAAAGCACCTCCCAAGACATGTAAAAGAGTGAAGAAGCAAAAGCAAGGATTCATGGATTCCATATCATCGCTTTACACTGTCCACAAAGTTCCGAGCCGATCGACATAATACGAGGTAAACCAAGGCATGTTGTATAACCTCCTTCCTTTGTAGTTCGAAATTTCCCTCCAAATAATAACTTGCGACAGGACAGCAAACAAAGAATCGAAGAAAAAAAAATTCTCAACGGTATCCTGCATCCTGTTCTGCATAACGTAAAATTTCAAGCAAAAAATTCCCCAAAAAACCGTTGCCCGGTGCAGCACCGGGGCTTCACAATGGACCGATCAATCGACTGTGTTCCAATCCATCGGAGAATCGGCCGTTAATGGTTCAAGATAATCGGAAACAAATTCTTAGAATCATGAATCCAAAATCGTTCTTCTCTTTGGCTCGTTTCGCTTCAAGTTTCAGCCCATCGCTAGCGAAAAGAGCAAGACATTACACTTTCGATACAAACCAATTTTTCAGTTCAACGTCGAGTCATGACGATGGTGATCGCTCGTCGTCGATTGCTTCGATAGCATAGATTATGGATCGAAACTACGTAATCGCCTCACAATATCATGTTTTCAGCTATAATGCGCAGATTGGGCTTTGAATCGCAAGTCAAGGTTTTGATGAAGGCCCGCCGTAGTGCACCGTGAAATCGCAAATTATGAAAAAAAAACTTCACAACCGCCCAGGTGGTAATTTCCTTTGCTTAATACAATTACCCTTCCGACAATGTTTTATCATGGCCTCCTAGATTATCCTCGATAATAAGCTCTGTGCCTGATAACATTGAGCAACATTGCACTATACGGCGAGAATCGTTTAAATGTCCAGCAGAGAGAAAAGCAGTGAACCCGCCGCAATTGCTCTGCAAAACTTTTCGTCGTTGGAGGAGTGGGAAAGATTTTCCCATCAGCGAAACGTTTAGAGCGGTCCGCTAAACGCTCTCTCGAGATCGTAAAACTCAACGAAACCCGTTTGAATCAATGCGTGTGTATGTGTACTAGCGCACGTTTTGGCCAATAACTTAACGAAACTAAGCTGCCATATTGCATTATCTCGTGTAGCAATGGAGGAGAGCTGTTGCCATCCCGCTTCTTCTGCTCTAACTCTCCGTGAGCCGACAGAAGATATTGTTTGCTTGCTTACACTTGCTCTCGCTCCTGCTCACTCATTTGCGAAGTCTCATTTGACGGAATATTCCGAATTCGAAGCACTCTTAATGCTTGGCTTCTATACTTGCAGCGGCACTTACTTGCAGCTGATTTTTCATTTTCGATTTCCCGGTTTACTCGTGTCTGGGTAGTGTCTTACCGGCCGATTTGATTGTTTTCAAGCTTCAGCATACAGTTAAAAGGGTTTGGGAAACTTTAGTTCATAAATCAGTGCGAGACATCGAATAGACGGAAACATTCGGTCGAAATCCTTTTTCGCATCCCTATTACATCACGAGTAAAACTTTATCAACGCAACGACGCCATAACTATTCGAGTCTCACGTACACCAATATGTCACGATCCAGTGTGTTAAATGTGTGCGTGATGAATTAAGTGATACAATCCACTGTTGCCGACAAAATAGTCAAGGAAGCATTGAAAGGATAGGTTAAAGCATATACAATGTGTGAGTGTGAGTATGAGTGTGTGTGTTTGGTTATCATAAGTTTCACCCGGTGGCAAGTCAACACCGCCTGTGAAAATATATATTAAATCATCAAACCAAAAGAGTTTTCTAGTTTAATATATCGATTATACTAAAAATACATTACTAAAGGTACTAATAGTATCCTCCAAAAAATAGTATTTACGGTTAATCCCGACGTCCCAACAGAAGAGCAATGCAAAAAGCATTCACAAAAAGAATCAGTGGTTAATTCATAGTGTTTAAAAATTTTTGGTCTAAATTATGTGTTACATGAGCTTTGTGAATTTGTTGATTTTTTAATTCATCATACTTTGCTACTGTAAGCTGTTAACCATTCGTATTATGTGTCTAAAGTTGCAAATAAATATAAATATAAACATAAATTTTAAATTCAAAAATACTGTTGTTGATTTTTCTAGTAGACACTTAAAAGAAATGATTTTGTTTAAAAGTATTGCAAGATGAGTGTCAAAAGTAAAAAAACATAAACAACCGACAGATCGAAGATAATAATATGGTGCCACATTATTTAGCTCCACCAAAATTACGATTTCCCATTTCACCAAAATAATATTGGAGTACATTTTAGTGAGAGAGAAAAATGCTATCCGCTTGTAGACGCGACTAATAATTGATCGTCAACTAGTTGACTTTAATCGGGGTAAGGAATGAATGACACATTACTGCAACTTTCTGTCAATGTCAAATTGTAAAACATTTCTGCTGCACGCATTTTTTTTATACTTCCGAACGAATATTTCGACGTTAAGAATCTAATTGCGCCAGTGAAAAAAACAAAAATTAATAACCATCTTATTCATGTTGAAATACCTATTTCTTCCTTATTACCCACTAACGCTTGTATAGGGTGGTCACTTTTTCATTTGAAAGCTTGATTCTTAATTTTTTTTATAGAAAGCATTTTGGGTAAAATGTCCAACCACGGCTGGCTTAGCAGTAGCCCATTCGATCGACCTATTTTTGAGTACATTTTCGACTATCTGTGGTCCTATCCCCCGCAATGGCAATGTGAATTTCGGTCTTTAGGTTGTCAATAATTGCTGGTTTGTTCACGTAACATAAATATCAATAGTGGCTGTCGCTGTATGGCACGTAGTGCCGTCCAAGTTGTCAGATTTAATTTCGCCGAAGAACCAATCACCCAAAATCCGCTCCAAACAGTCACTCGTTGTGTTTGCATTGGCTTCTCTTGCACGATATGTGGACAATACTGCTTATTAACATAGCCACCTAGGTGGAAATGAGCTCCAATGAAATGTGCTTTTGACGAATGAGTTGACGACGTACGACTTTGGAAATACATTTTTCATATTTCCCAATTTTCTGCAACCAAAATTGTATTTTATAGATAAACGTTTAGAACCAACCTTTCAAATAAAAGTTCAAGTATCGAAAAATATTCAGCCGTTTTTTTAACCAAATGAAAACGTGTGCGCCTATTTGACCACCCTTTATGCGAAACACTGCTATAACGAAACGGGCGGCATAGTCCCATTTTACTCCGCTCATCGACCGAATTAGACATTGAATGGGGATGTTTCATGTATGACTTCAAGCGAGTACTGCTTTAAGTAACGTAACACAGCAACGGCTACTGGCTCATCATCGACAATCGCTACAAAACGTACACCTATGCAGCGTAAAAAGGGATAACGCTTAGTGTGGTAGTTTAGTTGAGCTGCTCTTTGCTCCACAAACACTAATGGAAAAGCTGTGAAGGATAAAGTATGTCAACACATAAATCATCCCGACTGTTTCAGCCGGGAACACAAGGAGGCCATTCCGAGGGACCCGTTTTTGTCACCGGTTCCAGTTCCAGATGCAGTGAAAATGTGATCCCCTTTTCTAGTGCAATGGCATCTTTGCGTGCTAGATTTTTTGGTAAAACGACCGGTGGAATTTACGCCGTCCTTCCACATCCATTCTCCCCTTCAGCGTCGTCATCATTTCCTTTATTTTATCTCCGTCTTTCCCGCAAGGCAGTTATCAGCTCCGCTCTGGCAGCAGCCGAAATATGAATGAGCATCGCATCGCATCGATTGAACCGAGCAGAGCAGACACCAACTGCTCGAATCTTTTTCGTTCATTGCAATAAATCACCGAACCTATAGTTCACTCTCTTTCTCACCTTCGCAACCATTTCAACTTGCCCTACACACACAGCCACACCGCTTTTACGTACGGAAACGCGTTCACCATCGGCATTTTCAGAAGCCTTCAGTGCTTTACGATGGCTTGTCGAGACACTTTGGCGTACTATGGACGGTGAGAGAGTTGAGAGCAAGTGGGAACGAGTGAGAACGAGAAGTAGGTCGCTGCGATGAAGACGAAGATGTATTAGTAGTGTTTCCCTGTATTGATACCCAACGTAATTCTCCCTCAACCGGCGTCATAAAAAGTAAGAAGCCGTACTCCATCGCAGGTACGACGAGTGAAAGAAAAAATCGGTCATAAACTGGGAGGAAGGGAGGGAGCGTGTTAGGAAATAAACTATACATTAGGGCGTGGTTAATGCCATTATTTTTGATGTTGCTGTTATTTGTATTCCAAGCCGTACGAAATGGTGCCGACGGCCACCGGGCACAGGTTCTTTTTTATTCAACCCAACTTGATTCGATGTTTATTCGAGGCGTAATTCAAAGAGCACTGTGCGGCGGCAAATACTCTACTAGAAGCAATAAAACAACAGTAACTGTGACTGATTGATTTTCGATTGTGTGCTGACAAAAGCCGACTTTCCAGAAGCCCTGAGTGATTTCCAAAAATGCAGACTTCTCTAGATACTGAATATGTGGACTTCTATTTTTATACCCATTCAATTGGCTTCATCTTGTGCTAAATGCCTAATGTAAAATGTTTAGAACACAAATAAAACAAGCGGACACACACATTTAGATGTTCCTAGTTTTATGATCATTATACTGATGCCTTATGGACGTGTCACAAATTACGTCAATGGAACGACAAGAATATTAGCGAACAAACAGGTGAAAGTCGTTTTTTTATACAAAATACCGGAATAATACATTACGGAATAGAATCTATTTGAACTGTTTAGTTAAGCTTGTGCTCGGCAAGTCGGTTACTGATTGTAATTCATGCTTTATTGCATAAGGTACAGCCATCAATCATTCACGGAACACATAATCAATCTATAAAGCGGCACAGTATAAAGCATCACGGCATAAAATTGTTACTTAATGTCAGGAACGACTAAAAAGCAGCAAATTCGGTAGACCCACCTCGGTTCGGCTAAAAACTTGAATGTAAACGCACAACAAAAACAAGCCATTAGGCTACCGGCTTATCGACGCAGCTTAGTAGTTCTTAATTCATAAAAATTACAGCAAACCTGCTCTTCGTGTCCCATTTCCTACTTTTGGATTGGCTGATCCCAAACAATGTAGAATTTATGAAGGCCTTCTGTACATATTCATGAACTTATGGTACGGGAATGACCATTACAATAATTATTATTTTCTCACTTCCTTGTTTCCGGTTGGCTGATTTTATTCGAAATCAGCAGTACAGGTTCTAGAAGCATAACAATCACCGAATTCCCACAACGATACTAGAGAACAAAAATAGAAGCACTGGTCGTTTGAAGAATACTTCGAAAGAACTTTGAAGACAGTCCACGGCATTAGACATTTTTAACCATGGCAACCATGTAGAGAGTTAGTTAGGGTTACATTTATACCTTGAATGCACGCGCGCATAAAAGTGTAATTTAATGAGTTTTGAAAACTATTTGCCATTATTAAATTTCTACACATAATATATCAAAATAAAGCTTAAGATCTCTCAACGAAATTAACGGACCATTTGAGTAAAATTGTACTAAAACCCCAGAAACAAAGATAATGACAAAAGTTCAACAAGTTCACAAAAATTATCACGTAAATGAAACCCTTAAATAGCTATCATACGACTTAGATAACGAGGTTTTGGTCTTCATCAGTTCATTCTGATATCTTTACATACAAGGTTATTAAAAATAACCATACGACAGGTCAGGTCAGCATACGGTAACTTAAATGATTCGAACTAAGCTATTTTTTATAGATTTCTACATTGCTCAACAATATAATGAGTTTGATATGTAAAATAAAACGAATTAGGAAAAAAAAGAAATTGAAAAATAAATACTGTTTTATGAAAGAAATTTTCTTTTGCTCCAATAGTCAATTTTACCTGCAAGTGTTCTTTTATCTTCAATGCCGCCATAACTAAAGGTACACCAAAAATGTATTGACAATCATTGACGGTCTGTTGAGGCAGGTCAAATTCTACGTTAATCAGGATAGTTTGCAATTTTTATTTGTATTGACTAGTGAGACTAGTTTATACTGTAATAATATAAGAATGAGTAATTGTAACGTTTGATTTCATTCGTGTTACCGAAATGGACGAATATGGCCTGAAATTTAACAAAGTAGTTTGAAATTTGATAAAGTTAAATAACTAAAATAGAAAGCTAGCCAACCTAGAAATACGATAAATGGCCCGCACGCGAGACGCAAAAGACAGACTTTTCAATGATAAACCACTTTAGTATTCAGTAAACAATTCCGCCTGGCGGTGGCTTTTCTCTAACAAACCGCTTAGAGATGCATACAATGGACAGCGGTACGCGTGATCCATTCAGTAAACAGAATCGAGTGCGTTATATAACACCCGATTTTCAGGTTTATTTGTTTACATCTCGCGACAAACAGGGCATTCTAAGTGGCGCCTTTACCGCAAGTGAGCGCGGGCAACGGGAACTGGCAGTGGATACAGTGGATATTTTTTTGAATGTAAACAAACAAATGGTTTACTTTGTAGTCGTTGCGCCGCGTCTGCTATGCTTGGCAATTTGCCTTCAATAGCCAGCCGATTGTCTAGGAAACTTGAGTTTTGGTAGCTGATTGAAGCGCCGATCGTTTGCTTTTTCCATCAATCGGCATAGTGCATGAAACCGAAAATAACCATCGCGTCGCGGCCGAAGGCGGATGGGCATTTTGATCTGCACGCACAATCTATTTTCGATGTCTACGAAAACGTCATAAGAGCGATTGCTGTGGGCGAGCAGTTAAACATAGAGTTGACAGAGTAACCATAGAATCAGCACATGCGCGTAGATTTTCTCAAAATATGATAGATTATTGGATAATTATTTAGCAAAGAGGTACGGTAACCTCTGAAGAATATTTTCGTGAATCGTAGGAAGAGTAACATTTAAGTATACATTATGTTCATGCACCCCTTTTGCTTACCGTAGGCGATATCGATCCATTTTCGTAAAACATAAATTCTTTACATTTTGTTTTGCAAAGCTTTATGCAAGAGAACGTGACGAAGTACACACTTTTACCAAATGGATGGTGTAAAGGTAAGGATTTTGAGGGATGTTGATTTTTCGCCAATCATATTGAAATTAATTGACAAACGTAAAAAAACGAAAACCAAACTAAACCTTACACTTAATAAACAAAACAATTCATTCTCAAAGAATTGGTGGAAAAGGTTGGTTGGTAACAGGTTGGGTGTCAGTGGATCAAATGAAACATATCACTGTCAAATTATTCGGTTAGCATAACAAAGTATGAGACGAAACTATACTATGCAAAACATATATGTTACAACTTAAAACTAACTTAAACTCATACTGCCATAAAATAAGATAACATAAAATAAAAAGCGACTTACCTATCCAGTCTGGTAGAAGTGTGCCCGCAAGAGATTCTGAGTATCTCTTACCTGAAAAAGAAGAGACGAAAAAAAATTACGTATTAGTTAAAAATAACATATCACGATTCGGAGAGTTTAGCGCACGGTTTTGTTTTTGTTCCAAACAAGATGCGTATGATATGTACGATTCTGAACGTCTTAATTTGGTATCCGAGAATTTCCGGGCACTGGAAACATTGGGCAAGTTTATCTAAATAAGTGCCAAATAAGTGCGTCATCGTCATCACGTCGTCCTTTCTTCGCTATCAATATGGAGAACATGCGTCCGTCAGATCTTATACAATGGAGAGTTTGTGTTCAAAACGTAATGAAACTGTTTCTCATATCATTCAATTTAATCCCATACTTTATCGAAAGAAGCAACAAAGATGCTAGAATAAGAACTGAAAACCAGGAAAAGATCGTAGCACTTAGAATGTAAAATGTTAATTTTTTTCACAATTGCTGGCTATAGAATGCTCGACAGCACGTGCATTCGAAATCCTGCACTGTATGTCACAATCCCGGATTAGATAAGTTAGTGGGTTAGAAGGAAAAGAAAATCGAAAGTCTGAAGTCTGAAGCCAGATTTAGATCGCACGTTGTGAATAATCGAATCCCACGCACACATTTTCAAGAAATTCAAGAGATTCTTCAACAGCCGACTACCGACAGCTTGAATTGGTTGCTCGCTAGTTCGTTATCAACCACAAGGATATTTTTCGTGAAAAGTGTCATGTAAGTAAGATTTATCGCCATTCTCGCTCGAATCGTCATCAGATTTCACTCTTTCCAATCGAATATTTTAACCTGAACACCTCAGGCTCTTCGCCTAACGTCATTTCGTCTACCGGCTCTTCGTCTAATGTCGCCTTAGCGTTATTTGCATTAAAACGATTTTTTATTCTCGATCGCTGATCTTATTTTCTGACTATTCAAATGTAATTAGACAAATATTTGGAAAAATAGCTGCAAATGGCAAATGTGTTCGAAGATGAACGTGGTGAAAATATTAGACTGATCATCAATATTACAGACCACACATTTATTTACTAATGATGCATTGTTCAAAAATACAACAAAAAGTTCAAGCTGCTCAGAAACTCAGTAAATTTAACAAACTGGTTAAACGCTTTGCATAAAAGAACGGAATGCCTTGCGTGCTCAGCACTCAGCGTGGCGCTCAGCACACCGAATCAGCTGTTCAGCAGTGAGTGTCTCGCAGCACAGCTGTATTTCAGTGGCTGGACTTCTGAAATAAACTGGTTTCTACACGGTTAGTGAGATGAGAAAGTAGCTTCTCACCATCGGAAGTCATGCTCACTTTTCCGTCTGGTCACATCATTTCACTTGCTGTTCGAAGCGTATCTTCGTCACAAAAAACAAACGATACCCAGTGGCTCGCAGCGTCCGGAAAGATACTTAATGATTATGGTGATGATTCTAATAGTCCGAGGCGAAACTTCACCTGGTGATGGTCGCTTCCGGGGAGAGGAATGATTGTTTTATTCGTTACGTGTGGTTCGGTGTGTGTTTAACACGTTCCCGAGTGCCCCCTTAAACTCGAGGACGCGGGGGACACAACATATTAATGTTTACGCGTGTCCTCCTCATCGTCGTGCTTAGAGACGAACGCATGGCAGAGAGCAAATCTCCTGAAATTATGTCAGTGTGTTGCAGCAAAGCATTGACTGCTTCGTCGTTCAGTTGTTTGACCAGACACCAGTGAGTGTCTGGCCCCTCTACGATAATAAAGTGAGTGATTTTTATTGATATTTTCTCCACTCCTGTTTTCTCCTAAACTGTATTTTCCACGACATGTTTGTTAGTCCACTTTCTCCTGCAAATTCGTGATTTTCTATTGCAAATCATGCAGAAAATATTATTGTTTTTAAAGCGGTGTTATAACCGGACCTGATATTCATTTAAACAATTTAATAGCAACGACTTTGGCTCGATGGACATTTAAAACTTACCAACCGTCTAGTGGCCGACAACAACATGCTGAGCAGCAAGCAAGCAACCCAAGTGTGTAGTCCATTCCCGATTCCCGCTTGCGTTTCAGAAAAACGTGTTTAGTGCGTACGTTTATTGTTTGCCCCTTCAGTGCCGTGCTTTTTGTCGTAACATCGACTCTGGCGCCACCCGTGTTACTCAATGTGTTTCAGGCAACAGATGCATTTAGGTAGGTGCATCGTTTAGATCGAAGGGCGCCGCGTACCGTGTGTTTGTTCTCTAAACCTAACCCCAAGCAGTCATCACAGAACCGAGGAGAAAAAATTGTTTTGCTTAACACAGATCCACAACACACACGTAGAGCAATACACGTACGCTCGAAACTCCGAACTCTGGGCGAATGTAGTGAAAAATATTTGAAAAACTCCCACACGGAAAATGTTTTCAACGCTACATCGTAATTGAGCGCGCCGACGGAACTGCCTAGGCGCCGTCTTAAAACACGTGCCACGACGAGACGAGCGTTAGTCTATGTTATCGGAACTCCAGTTCCGGTTAAGCAATGAAATGGGGTAACCTGAGCTGACGCTTACTCTTCCGCTACACCAGACAGAGTCTTTCTATTGAACCCGAAAATCAATGCCAGCAAAATTACTTATTATGCACATCAGTGCATATCATGAAGAGATTCTCCATTGAGCCATCAAGTATATTTGCATTGTTTAGCATTTTATAATTTGTTTTACTTAGATTTGTTTGATTTTATAATTTGTGCCATCTATTAAAATAAATACAACAATCAATCAAGAATGAATGTGAGCATTCCTATGCAAAGTTTTCATTGGATACCGGCACACGCTATCTGTTAAGACCAGGAGCTACAATAAGTCCATAACTACAGCTAACAAGTTCACAAAACTAACCTGCACACACATTATTCCTTTGTATAACTTCTTCCTTATGGAAGTCCAAAACAAACCATAGTTACGGAGGACCAAGAGGCGTGGCACATCAATTACCGGTACTTAATTTAAAGCATTGCATTATTTTATTTAGTAAATTAGTGATCAAACCACAAACTAAATATTATATTATTAGGTTAGTTAAAATTAAATTAAATGTTTTTACATAGAATCTCAATAGTGAATTCAAATGTTCGTTGTGCTTAAATCATGATAAGCTTTGTAATTAAAGAAATCAAACCCAGTACCTTCCCTTGCCCTTGAATGCCTTTGTTTATGGCCCAATAGTCAACCGTCTAGAACATCGCTGGGGTAATATTAAGAACTGTCTTCCCAAAGATGCGACAATGAAGGATACACATCGTTTACACGTTCAGCCGAAAAAACGGAATGTTTGCCGTATGTATCAGCGAGGTACGAGAGAGAAACTATTCATCTCAGGTTCACCGCGACCAGGACGACCACTTCACAGGTTCTTTCTTTTCACTCAGAGACCGGCGGCGGTGGCGCCAAATTGCAAACGGTGTGAGAAAATTATACACGTGTTCTATCATGGTTATTAAATCATTTGCTGTTGTTTAATGGTGTTAGCATTCGCTACTTCCGACTCATAAAAACTGCACTCGTCTGATGCGGGTGCTGCTGCTGCTGCTGGTGATGGTGTTGCTGTTGCTGTCTGCTCGCTTGTTCGCTCACATAATTTTTCCTTTCTTTCACTTTTCTGTTGGATCCCGGTCGCTGTGAAATTGTGTGAAGTTATTATACTAGACAAAAGGCATTTATTATCTTAGTACACACAAAACCAGTATAACCGAAAACAGAACGCCGGGGCAGCCACAGAAACAAAATGCTTCAAAGACGAGGATGCGGATATGCGGAATGACGAATACGACCAACGCGAATGGTCCATGGCACGATGATGTTAGTTTTTAATTTAACTCAGTACTTCTGCAGCGCTCGCAGCTTCCACACAGATTTTACCTTCGCATCGCAGGGTTACATGTGCTAGAATGCTTAGACGCTTCCATTCACGATGATAGGTGGTGAGAGGGGTGGTAGTGTGACTGCAGCACGTTTCGTACAATCAGTACTTCAATAAAAACGAGCACTCAACACGCAAGCTTCGTGGTTGTAAGTTACGAAAAATGCCTCTACCAAGACCAGTTAATTTAAAATGACAAAATGTGCAATTATAAAATTACTTTGGATTACGAAGACTATCCACCCCTTGGGAAACAATGGCTGAAAGTGTTATTACTATTTGCTCGTTATGCTCGCGGTTACCCGGATCAAAATCTCACGGATTTCAAGTTTGGAATCATAGGAAAGATGTTTATCCAAATGGCAAATGACTCACAGCAGCATTTCTCCCTTGTTTCCTTTCAGCCAACATATATAGCTTTTTAACACCTCGTCCACAAACAAGAGACATTTGTTTGCCCACCGACAAGTGTGTGGCGAAATGAACGACTTTTTGTGGGATTATCGCACATGCGGTTTATCAAACGTCAAAAGGCGCTTTGAGTGCGTCTAACTCATAAAATTGGTAGACGGAGCTTCAACGAGGACGATGATTGTGTGGACGAGGAGAAATTGTATGTTGCGTGCCAATCGAAACAAGCCCAATGTTGCAGCACTCAGCTAACGTCACACGTCACAGTCACAGGCTGTCATAAATGCTCATCTTTTCACGCTTTTTCCACCGCAGGCAGAAACGCAAGCGGTGAGTAGCCATAATGCACTCACAACCTACCTGCCGCAGATTCTTGCGTGTTGAACGAAAGACCTAGCACGTCGAATTCGAGCGCAACAGAAAGAGAGAAACGACAAGGTGCGATAAAATTTAAAAAAAAAGCTGAGTCGTTTTATTGGCAGAGCGACTAACGCAGCGTGAGAAGACAAGGAGCTCAGCTCTGCAAAAAGTGAGACAGAGGTTTGCTTTTTTGCTTACTCTTTCTAGCTACGACACTGAGAGAAGCAACTCAATCTTTCCGAGTATAACACGTTAAAAGAGAACGTCCATTTTATCAATACCTTTGTCAGAGTCGGACCTCCTCGCGTCATCAGTGGTCGCGCGCTAATCGTGCAGCGTTCAAAAACTTACTAAAAAACATTCGATTCCTTCGGCAATCATCATACAGTCGCCACTGTGCCACAAACTTCGTAAAATGAACGGATGTTGAAGCGATGTTCAGTGTTGCCCCAAATAGTAACAGTGTACAAAATGTCGTGCCGATTCAATCGCAACAAAGAGGCTGGCAGGAGATAAAGTGTCGATTAAATCCTCCCTACTGTCCGTTTGTTTGACCATAACATAAAAGTGTACGTAATATAGTGAAGACTGTGTTGATAATAGGCCGGGCAGGGATAATGGACGTGGACAAAAAACGTTCCCCACATATACAAATATGCCGACGGCAAACTCGGTACTAGAGAGGAAAGAGAAACGATTACACACAGCAATTGCCCATCCGCTGCGTTGTAATTATTCATAAATAAGCTTTATCGGATTAACGCTCATCGTCAACGGTCATTCGACCACCAGATTCAGCCAACAACACGTATCGCAAGGCGAATCTGCTTGACCACACGTAAAACGTATGGGAAATGGTGTGCTGGCTTCGTTTGATCACTAACTTTATTCCTCACTGGGCTGGGGAAAAGATGTTGCAGTACAGTCGACAGACCAAGCCCGAAAGATGATGGATGTTTGGAACAAACGTGCGGACGGGAGATGCAAATCCTCTATCACAAAAATCCCATGAAGTCCTCCAACCACAGTGTTTTGGGCTCATTTGGACGCTCGGAGAGAATGTGTAACCTCCAAATTGAAGTGTTTATTGCGGCGCATTATCGATAATGAATGATGTCTCTAATTTACTCGCCCTTCTGACTTTTGTGAACGTCGCGAGCCGCAAACGTAGTTGACCCAGTGCACCAGGTACCGTGATAATTAGTGTGGTACCGTGATAATTAGCAAATATACGAACAATGCCGATGCTTCAATGCGTAGAAGAATTATTACACAGACATGATATATAGTTTTTAAGAACAGATACAACATTATCAACAAGTTATATCTTTGTTGTTTTAGAATTCGATCTAACGTAAGACTTTCACATTGAACGCAGTTAAATTCGCCAGGTGGAAGCGATTAAGTCAACTACTGCAGTGGTTACTTACCACAACAAATTGTTAATCAAATAAAGAAAATATTGAAATAAACCAAATTCAATGTGTAAGAAATATTCAATATCGTTTACTCTAGAATGCTTACAAATGTCATAAATAATTTCCCCTACTCGTACCTATGATTTTCAATTCCGTCGAATAAACACTGTCGACGGTCATTCAAATTTGTATTTATTACAACACGTCCGAATCCAAAAATGTCATTACCCAGGTCTATCGACCAGTCTCAAGGTTACGTAACACCAAATATTCGGCATGTCAGTAACAACATCTTTGGCCTTCAGTAGAATCGTTTTACGATGATACCTGGTCTGTGATGACTTAAAAAGCAATTGAAGGAAAGCAGGGGAGAATGTATTCGCTTATTCCCAAAGTCACACAAAAGACCACAGTAAAGTAAAGCATAAAAAACACAACCAGCACCTAATTGTGTCGTCACGTAACAGAACCATGAAAATCGGCAACCGTTCCCCGCAAAGAATACCTTTTCTGAAGCTGTTTCCAAGAAATATGTCATAAAATATAAGTATGATTGATCTTCACCTAGACCCAGAGACAACGGGCGGTTCAACAGGCATTGTTTTTATCACACCGTTTTCTCATCTTTTGGTCTATTTCTTTTTTACATTGCTTCTAACGGTAGTGGTTCATTAGATTCATTTTTTAGGGGAGAAAAATGCCTCGTCGCATCAGAAGCAGACATAATTTCACTAATTCATAATTTTATTCAAATTAGCCATTAATAAATTAAAGCCTTTAATATGCGCGTTTGCTCTCAGTAATACAAACTTTTTGATCAGATAATGAGAATTCGTTATAGTTTTTCGTTCATTGTTATTTATTCAATTACTACCAAATTTTAAAAACCGCAAAAATTATATCCATTTTTGAACGAGAGGAAAAACATCAAATTGGCCAGATCCGATTTCTCACATGAAGCTACCATTACTGTCAAAGCAATCGTAGCTGTATAGCTGTCACAAAATGAATCATAAATTGTAAAATCTTCTTTTTCGAAACTTTTCCCGCAGCCATGCTCCTTTGTTGGCGAAAAGAGTGAAGAAGATAGAGCTGGGCCAGAATCAACATAACACATCATTGCTGAATAATAAATAATACCACACAAGTGATAAATACACCGGTTCTGCGTCAAAACACACTAACATGAAGACAACGGTTATGACAAAAGCGCGGTAAGTGCGAAAGAGAATGGACAAGCAACGGCGAGAGCAGCGAACGGGCGCAACATGAAACAACACCTTGGTAGGAAAATGATATCGCGAACTTGCCAGGACAGGAAACTGCTAAAATACTTTTGCATTCTAATGTGTATCACCTCTGAAGGACCTCGAAAGCCTTCCAGAAAGATTCGAAGTGATACATTTTTTTTTTGTCAATAATCATGATTATTCTAAGTTCTTTTTCTAAATTCTGTTTCCTTCGACCAACACAGGTTGTTTTCGTTGCGCCTAAATTTCAATCCGATTTCTATTAGTCGATGATCATATTAACGGATAAAGTGCTACTGACTGACTGGCAACACTGTTCCGCTGCTGCCATCGTTACCATAATCGTAAACTAGCAATTACAGTTTTGTTCACTCGGTGGGCTATTATTTTCCCTCGGCAAACGCATACACGCGCAAGCTCACACACCCAGTTTTTGACCGTCTCCTCTCTTCTCCTTGAACCCCTTCATCATCATACTTTCCGAACATGTATGAAAGATCTTTCCAGTTTTCCTGTTGTTCCTGTAAGGTTGTGTTAAATCCCAGCGTTGGGTGTTATTCCTACGGATTGGAAGTTATCAATACGACTCTTCGGATTTTGGTTATATTGAGAGCCAGAGATTCGACCGGGAGGATCCTCTACGTTGCGATAGCTTTTTTATCCTAATCATTCGATCGTGTGGATCGAAGCTGCTTAGTTGGCTGACTGATTTGAGCCTCTCGGGGTTGGAGATAGTGGCAGCTGGTGCTGGTGTAATGCCTAAAGATACCACTTCCAAACAGCGACGCAAAAGAGGAACAAGAATTCAACGAACTACATGAGAGAACCAACAAAAAAAAACGCCGAGCCCAAAGTGAAGAGGATGAATTGGTTTGCAAATGGGTATTTCTTGATTTATTTTCGCGTTCCTTTTCCACTTTGCTTTACCAAACTCAGACTCTGGTCGTTGGACGTAGGATTTAGCACTGTGCTATTATATATTTCGGTTTCGATCACAATGTCAGCAACGCAAAGAGTCACGAGGGCAACAAATGAAACATATACAAAAAAAAACAACGAAAATATAAAAAATGAACGCAAAGATAAAATTAGTTGCAAAACCAAAACATGAACAAGGAGTTTTGGAGATTCAATTCATCGCCTCCTTAGTAGCAATTGCAGTCACTGAAAAGTCTGTGAAACAACAGGTTAAGAAAGGTGAGAAACGTACGATGATAATACTAGTTAAGGCATTCTAGATATTAGTGGTCGTATGATAACTGCTCTTTGGAATATAGAAAAGGTTTCTTTGACATAAACAACAGCTTTACTAATGTAATCAGAAGGTCAGAACTAGACGTGCTGCCTTCGTTCTATTCTATTTTTCTACTGTATATGACACAAACATCTAATAAGATTTTTGCTTGAAACTATTTATTGCATTATATTACTTTGGCAATTAACACACTTACTGTATGACTGATTAATAAATAATGTTTTATGAGTATCGTCCACTGAGGAATACCAAATCGCCTAATCAACTCTGAAGTCCTTGTTCTTACTTTAACATCATTTGATGAGTGATTACTGTTATCAAATTGCTTGTTGAATGTTACGATTATGCTTATAACCCCTGTATGCCGATGACTATGCTACTATTCTTACTCTAGACCTCTTGCTTTTTGTCCGTGCATCTTTTGTCTTGCTATCTTGCCGTGTTTTTTGGATGCTTCAATCGCACTGCACCTAAATAGATTAAGGCGGAAGTTTATTGGAACGCAGTTTTAGCAATGTGAAAAAATGCAATATCCTTTTTATCAGTCTGGCACACATTCCTACAGCGCAAGCATGCACGGGGCTTGGAAGTGTAACATAGATTACAATCTCGATCGCGAATGAAACGCGTATGATCGTACGACGCGACGGACACGCAGCGCTTCACTGGGAGCTGGCTTTCCTGCGCCGTCGCCCACTGTCCGTGTTTGCAAGATGCAATAAATACTCGTTCAAACTATTTCGCTGACGGCTGGTTACCCTCCTGTTGGGAAACAGCCGAAGCCGAAATGCCGGAAAAGAAAAGCACACACAAAACATTTCATAGCATTTGCATAGGTTCCATTTTTTGCAATAGTGACTAATCGTCCAAATGTGCCATTTCAAGCCACCACCTGCCAAAACGAGTCTGATGAATGGGAAGGAGTATCAAAAATATGTCACATTTTCAAAGCGGAATTGGTGATCGCGCTCTGCTCTGGCCGCAGCGCAGATGCAGCAAAGATTGTTCAGTTTTCACGCATCAATGGTAATAATGTTGTCAATAGCAATACAAAACCAACGCCCGATAATGTGAAGCGAAAACAACAGCATACCGATGTAACGAAGATGCCAACGGATAGATAAAGGAACTGAAAGCAAAACACGAGCCTTCCTCCTTCGCGTCGCGATGTTGCGACGGCTGGCGTACAAGGAGGGACACATTTTCGCATGCGTCCTCCGTTCGGGGCACACGACTCGATGCGATGTGCGGCGATGTGGTACTTGAACTGGGCCGTAGGAGCATATTATGTGCGAAATTATTGTTATTGAAACATAAGTTGCAGTAAATGACGCCCGTTCGGAAAGCCTTCGATGAACCGAGCCAGGCGCGCTGTTAAAAGTGAGTTCTCAATGTTTTAACGCGTGTTTGGCATTCACGATACTACACACTTGTGAGCATAGTTAAAACCGATTAGACTAGGTGTACCTCATGGCTCTTTAATAGCTCTTTCGCGATAGAAATGGACAAACGTAAAGCGCCGTGAACCGAAAAGTGTTTCTGGTACCACCCTATGTGATCAATCGCGTGTCGAATTGTTCATAATGCTCTGACGAAACCAAGTGGGGGTTCCCTTGGCATTACTCGGCTAAGACCAATCATTATTATAATGGTTCAAAAACCATCCCGCCCGATCGTAGAAAAGCACCACAACGGGACAAACGTACGATGAGATTTCTTGATCACGATCTTTTGTTGTTTCGGGTTTCCTTCTTCTTCTCCATATAGTCCCCGGTATCTTTATAATATCTGAAAGATTATCTGAATAAAGCAAAACCATCCCATCCTCAGCTATGAACATTCCACAGGGATGCAAAAATAAACTTGACCACACACGCCTTGACGATCGATAATCGGGCGCTTAGCATACATAATACAAATATTACGCACTTCAATACACTTATCAATGGACAGGTGAATAACTTGTGGAGGAAGGACGATCACAATAGAACATAAGAACAAAACAACAAAAATGTTACCATATGTGTACGAAAATGTGCACCATACGAAGACTTTCACATCTAAATCGCAACTTTGGGAACATATTTCGTACAATATCTTGACAGGTTTTGGTCACGTTTCTTCTTTATTTGTCGCTTTTCACGTACATCTAATGCCTCCTTCATCCGGGGTATACCGTCATTATTAACCAAAAACATGTTAAAGTTGAGGAGATGGCAACTTCTAATATGCCAAATCGGCACAATCTTACAGCGCTCCGGATGCGTGTGGAGAGAACGGATAACGATAACGTCCGGGTTTCGGTTTACCTTTTTGAACTTTTGTCGAGAAGCAGAACTACGGAAGTCGCTGTATGTAGTTTAATGGAGCAACCGACGAGAAGGCACACCAACCATGCAGTTTTCCGTTCCTAGTAAAAAAAACGCGGTCAATGGCGGGGTCTGACCGACCTACCGACTGACTGACTAAACAACTGACCGGGACCCGGACCTGAGCGAATGAAGAGCAAACCACGCTCGTAGCTTGAGTATTAGACATTGCCCGCGATAAGCGAGAGGCAAATTTCCAAACATTCCGTAAATCCTTTGAATGTGTCGAGAAACTATTACCGACCCATACCGTCGGATGTTGGGGAAGTAATAATGGCATTGGCTTTTTTGAGAAATGATTTATGGCTCCATTTTGGCAACCATCTATCTCTCTCTCTTGGATTTTCGTTCTTCCTCTCTCTCGGTTTACCTTGGTTCTGCGGTTCTCGGCCACCGTTGCACGAGATATTCTTATACCTTGTGCCTTACACCGTCTATGCTGCGGTGTATGCTGTTGTGTGGCTTGGTGTGTATGTGTCTGCCTGTGTGTGTTAGGAAAGTGTCTCGTTCGGTCAGGTCAGAACACCAAAGCATTCCCAACAGCGACGGCACGCTCTGCAGGCAGCAGTGTACCGCGGCGCGCTGGGGCCCCCCGTGGATTCATTAGGGCAATTAATTCGAAGTCGATTTTCCGCTGAGCAGCGCGCGCGCGATGGCTAAACAGCAGCACCTCAGGAGCAACACTTGATGCCTCTTTCAATACAACATTGAAGTGCAGGGTGGCTCATCGATGGTCTCTAAATGGCACACCTTCAAATACCACTCTAAATAGTCCCTAAACGGTACACCTCTAAGGGGAATGTGACCATTATGAGAATGGTGTTGTGACTTAAGAACTGGAATTAGAGTGGAATGACCGCGTCATCAATGATCTTCCCATCGGCCCACTCTGATCTCTGTAACTGTGATGCTCGCCACAACACTGATCAGGGTCTCAACCGCACATCCACCCAAAAATTGATTATAAACGTTATGAAATTTTGAAAGAAAAAATATAAGAACCGCGCGTTTAATGTGCCTCATTTTTTTTCGTTCCAATGACATTAGTTTATTATATGTGCCCACCCATTTAATTAATTAAATAAAGTCCAAACTATGGCATTGTTGATTATTGAATAATTCAATATTTCACTGATAGTACACTCCTTGCAGCGACTAGTTCCCTCATGAGTAGAAAATTTAACCGAATTTTGCTCTAACCGGATTTGTAATTTTCAAAACACAAAAATACCGTCTATATCAGAACTACGCACTTCACAAAATATTCTGTCAAAAAAGCTAAAAACAAATTCTGTGAGTTTGTAAATCTGATAATTTGTTTGTTGACCGAGTTTCAATCATAAGCAATATTTGAAGCAATTTTATAGCTATTCTACATTCAAAACTGTCACCATGGAAACGAGTCCTAATTTAAAGAAAAGGGGGTATTTGTAGAAACTGGCGTTCTAGGTGTGGTACTAAGCCATTTCTCATGACCTAGTATATGAAAATAGCTAAAGCTAAAGTACAACTTAAAAGTCACTAAGATATCTAGGCTTCGATATTTGTTCGGCAGATTATATTTGAGAAAGAAAGTGGGAAGCGCAAAGGTACCAAAGATAATATGAAGAAATAAAGCTATAAGGCATCATAGCACCAAAGCTTGTCTCTCGCTCATCAGCGTTGGTGAAACATACATGCCTAGGAAAATGATTTTAATTTCGTTTTTAACCATTCCATGTCGCATAATTATAAATAAAGCGATATTTGAAAAATCGATCAAATTGTCATAATAAAATTCTTTTTCAGAGATGGACATTCTTCAGTAGACACGAAACGCTTGTGTCACGTTTCGGCCCGGTATGAAATTGAAATGTTAAGCACATTTTCATTTCTGATTTTCACAATGCTTTTTTACTCCGTTCATTCTCTGATTATTATTCTTCTTTCCCTTAGATTTCACCCGCCGGGCGTTATTTCATCCTTACTTGGTACTAATGCTTTTCTTATAAGAATTATTCATGTTACACAAACGAACTTTTAACAAATGAGAGGATAATTCTATAAAAATTGCATGCAATGTTCCGAACACGGTTTGCTGCCATCTGATATGGATAAAAAATTATTAAAAATTTCGGAATGATGTAAGTTATTTCTTAACACGGACTGCTTTCCCAAATGCTGTAAAATGAGAAACATAAAACAGAACATTCAGAATCGTGTTCAATATTTTAAATATTTAATTACCTAAGCAGCATTCGAGAAAAATATTACAACCATCTTTCTATTGTTGTTTTGAGTTCATGTTAATCGCTTTCTGACTTTACGATAACACTTGCTAGGAGCGGAAACATAAGAAAACTCTCCTTTCAAAGAGAACTATGATTCCAAGAATTATCCTACCCAGGACATTGGATGAAGGGAAACACATTTTCTTACAAGATTTTTTCCACTCTTTGTCTATATGTATTCAGGACATACCCACACAGCCACATTCCCAAGTTGGTGTAAAGGGAATAGGGAAAGCCTATGGCTAATAGCGAACGAAGGAGATGCGTTAGAAGAAAGTACAACTGAATCGCATCCGTGTAGAGGTATATAGAGAGCACTGTAAAATGACGCACGACGAGTGTCTGATGACGATGGTAAATGTGCTTTTCCTATACTTGTATAGCACAACGACGAATCACAAGACATAACAACATGAGTGTCCCAAAACACGATCTCCAGCAGCGTGTGACGAAGAAATGGGTTTTGGGAAATGGAGTAAAGCATGAGAAAAAAAGGATAGAAAGAAGAAGTGACTTATTGAAAGTGACAAAGTATATTTCGAAACTCGTTTTGCCCCATCTTCCATTTTAAAAGTATAAACCTTAGATGACGTACTGGGGCGTTTTACTATACTTGAAGTAACACAGAATGGCGGAATAATGAAAGCGAAAGACATTGACAAAACCGTTAATATATTCACAAGAAGAAACTTGACTAGTCTGCGATTGCTTTTGTTAATCGTTTAAAACCCAGAACA
The DNA here is from genome assembly GCF_943734635.1 of Anopheles cruzii. Lineage (NCBI taxonomy): Eukaryota > Metazoa > Arthropoda > Insecta > Diptera > Culicidae > Anopheles > Anopheles cruzii. The sequence goes on from NC_069145.1 coordinate 49,769,719, forward strand.
GCTCTATATTCTTCCGCTTCTGCCTTGGGCGAAGAATGAATGCACTCAACGTTCCGTTTATACCGAACGACGCCACTCGCAGGCCGCCGCTCGATAGACTCGTCGCTCCCCGTTTCAAAATTAATGAAATTTAATCACGTCTTTAAGCGATTAAACTACGTCAATTACAATCACCTCATCCTTGAAGATGAAGACGCCAACAAATGGTCAGTCATTTAAGCACACAACTCTTTCTCCAATATCAGGAAACCTCAACTTCTTTGCAGAGATTAAACGTGTTTTGTTCAAGCAGCGCGAGTTTATTAAACATTGTGCACAGTTGATGCTCACAACCGAGGGCCCTCCTTTAGCTATCTCCTTGGCCAACGTGAGTTCTGCAGGGAGAAGTGCGAGAAAGAAATCTCTTCACTGTCCTTCGCACAAGGCGGCGACGTCAGATAACGTTCCCCGTGGACAGACGCTGCCTGTTGGGTCTCAAGAGCCGCGAGAAGAAAAAATCACCGCGTCCGACGAAAGTACTGCTGCCACCTACCTCCGCTTCGTACAACTTGTTATTTCTTCTTGTATTTCACGTCGAGGCGAAATTTCTTGGACGAGCTGTTTCCTTTTGGTGCTTCTACATGACAGTGTGTCCTTTTCCTTCTCTACTAGAGCATAGGAGAAAATCGATGCTGGCAAAACTGTGCCCGTTGTTGCTGGCCGCAGCAGTCAATCAAGCAACCGAAGAATACTTTTGGCCGTGACCGCAAGACAGTGGATGCGAATTTTGTGCTACTGCGAAAGAATCGTGTACTGCTCAGTCACATCTTTTCGGTGCTGATCACTCAGTGTGTGCATTATAGTAACTGGTTTTTAAGTATTTCGCCTGCGGTTCTCACACGCGCTGCCGTGACGAAAAGGGCGATTTTTTCCTAATAATTTTCGCATATAATTCATATTTCGACGCAAACCGAGCGAAGCGGCGGTGTACACAAATTGGCCACGTAACTTGCCCGTGTGGAAGTTGTGTTGAGGCGTTTGTTCGCGCTGTGACAGCCAAACACGAACGGAGGAACTGGCCGCTGAGAGAGAGGAAATCACGCCAACGTAAACTCACACGATTTTCATAACCTTTGCTTCTCTTTTCTTGCTGCTCAAAGCAATCTACAGTGTATCATTTACAGAAGAGAATTTCGCAAAGGGAGATTGACGGCTACGGCGACTTCAAATTGAGCCTTGGTAGGCCAAGGAATGAAAATCAATTATTTTGAGTCTTTCTGACAAACACAAGAGTGTAGTCCCGGAGAGTCTGGATGCCCACCCAGCGCATCCTGTCCCGAAGACGTAAAAACATCTTTTCGTTGTTCCTTTACGTGGAACACGATCAAACTTCATGCTGGTATTCGCCTTTTGTGCCTGCTTTGCGCGCCTGTCGCGCTTGGATTTCCGCTCGATAATATTGGCCCGCGTGTGCCATAACGCGTCGACACTGGCAAAGAATCCACGAGAACAGGAAGAAATATTGCATTCTTCGCTGCCTCTCAGGCAACAGCTGCTACTCGCTCCCTCGAGAATGCACAGTACAGAACGAGAATTTAAAAAATACAATCGCGATGTGGATAAGGTATACAGTAAATCGAGTTGTTGTACTTTACATTCCCAACAACCTGTGATAACTGTTTTTGCAGGGCTTTTCCTACAATGAGTTATGTTCCAATAAATAGCATCAGCGAATCAAGTGTGTACAAACAAATCAACTAATCCGGTAAACAATAAAAGCGGGGATCGGCGACCACGAGAAAGGGTCATCAATTTTCATTTAAATTATGGTGCCCCAACTTTGGCAGGACTTGCAGGTTGGGTCACTTTCTTTGGGAAAAATAAAACATTGACTGTGAACGATCCTCGATCTACCCTGAAACCTTTTGGTACATCCCACGATCTCCTTCTATCAGAAACCCACGAGGCTCTCCTGTTTGTTGCCAGAATCGTGTAAACCGTAACAATAACCGTAACGTTATATGTTGCCCAGGAATTCAATTTGAATTTCGATAACGAGACCAACATCACAAGTTCGTTTTTTGTAGGTCCGGTCACTTGCCATTTCAAAATACAGAAACACACACGAATACATCGCAGTAATCCTTGCTCAGAGAAACTGTTGATTGCAACTAATAACGGATCATCATCAGACCGATCCGACCGAAAGCAGGTTATGATCACAATGGGCCTAATGTTAGGTGGGCTTCCTTCTCGGTTCTGAAATATGTTTTCCCTTAATTTCCTATGCGAATGAATGAGAATCGACCAGGACCAGGGTGTAAACTAGCCTTTCAATATGCACTTGAATATCTGGAGAGACGCGGACGCGGATATAGAACAAAGTTGAATTACGTGAAGTTTTTTATATAGTTTTATTCAAACCAATTTAGCCTGTGTCGGAGGTTGGGACAATTGCTCAGTTGGATTGTGAAGTAATCGCGTTAGCACACATTTGAAACCCCTCAGGATCGTCGTCCTTAGCGGTGTCAAAAAAGTGGCGGATATTCAAATTGGTTCTTATCGATAAGAATCGATGCCGTCTCTGGGGGAGAGGCTTACCTGCAATAGCCATCCAGGGGTAAAAGGTGTGGTTGGACTGGTGCAGTCCGGTGGTGGGAGCAGGTTGGCCTCCGGTGGAACCGGTTAGTGAACATTGGTTGGTGTTCCACGATCCGGTCACTCCAGCGGCCGCGGCCGATCCAGTCCGGCTGACCGGACTACCACCGGAGGCATCGATGTAGCCTCCGACGCGGGAATCGGGCGTACAGGCGGAGGGCCGCACGGGAACGGAGCTGTTTTGCTGGGCAGGTACATTGCCACCGGCAGCGCCGGCCGCGGTAGCCGTTCCGTTGTTTGCACCACTGTTCGCGTTCCACACGTCCTTGTACCCGTTGGTGGCGTCCGCGCCACTGTTGCCGGTGGCTCCCTTCGTGCCGCAGTCCTTCGTGCTGTAGGAGCCCTCATAGATTTGCTTGCAAGCGGCCTGTATGCTCGCGTCGTAGGGCGACTCCTGAGCCGTGCGTGTCTGATGCAGGTGATGGTTGGTGTAAGGTGACATACCGAGCGACAGGGGGAATCCTCTGTACGCCGCCGCGGCCGCGGCCGTCGTCTGATCATGGTGCGTCCCGGTGGCCGTCATCATCCCGGCCGCCGCCTGGTGCGGATGTCCGTAGAACCCGGTTTGCTCAAAGTACGAATTCATCTCGAGGCCGTAAGGAAGGATTCGTCACACACCACCCACCAAATGCAAAGAGTCTGCGCTGACACAGACACACCACTGCACACACAGGACACTTACACTCGCGGGTGCGTGGATTTCGAAAGTCGTTACGTTCGTTACTTTCTAGTTCGTTATTGCAGGACGAATGAGGATCGCGAACGGATCGTTCGATTGCAAGCTCATTGTTGAACGCAGAACTGAGAATGGGGGATTTTTCGTCGCCGATACTTCATTTCGACTTTCCCGGTAGAACTCGATCGATCGAACACACAAACACACACCGCGTTGTGATATGCACACGTCGCTTTTATCACACGCGTTTGGCACAATACACCATTTATTTCCGGCTTCCGAGACACAGAATCTGGCTCCGGCTGAGCAGTGTTATGTAGCCGGAAGTGCAATTTGCGGCTGTTTTTTGACCACACACAACGCCACCGCTGTTTCCCCGCCTCGAACAAAAACGGCACGTCAAACGTCAACAACGGAAATCAGCCGGTCATCAATTAGCCACCGATCTGGCTTTCTCTGGAACATATTGCGCCCTTGCGCCCTATGCTCGAGCACTGTTGCTGCCACTCGGAATTGAACCACAAATCGATGGTATTGTTTTATACTTTTCGCTGCGTCTACAGCACATAGTCCATTGGCATCGTAATAGGCGATCACCTCCCAAGTGAGCTTCCTAGCGAAATGTGATCGGCGATCTTTTCAGCCGAACCACGTTTTGTGTCAAAATGTTTCACAGTCACACAGTACACTTTGAAAACTTTGCATCGATTTCGGAAAGAGACTCGATTGGGACCTCGAGCCGTTCACTCGGGGGACACTCGGGAAGTCCGGATATTAATTTTATTTCCTGCTCCTGTTGCTGGACGAAAACAATTGTCGTTAGCTCACGTGCATTAACACACAGCACGACGACGACACACCGTTAACAACAGACCGACCGACCGATCAGATTGTGTGTTTCGCGACTTCCTACTATTATTTCCCCAGCAGAGCGGCTCGCCAGAGTGTCGTCACACCAACGAGTGGCGCAATAATAATATTAATAACAATAAAAATAAAAACGCGCCTTGCCTAAACGGTTGTCTTCAGACGAATGTTCACTTTATTTTGATACGACAGAACCGAAACTATCAATATCTCTCGCTTCGCGCCTGGCCCATCGTCATCGTCGTGGCTGTGCGCCGTTCGGGACGTCGTTGGTTTCGCGTGTGTGCAATGATCTCGCAGGCGCAAGAGCGAGAAAGCGCTTCGGATGTGCTCGAATGGCGAGTTGCTCGAATCGTGCCCGATGAGAGCATCAAGAGAGTCACACACGTGCGTCGCGGTTCGGTTGTGTGCGTGCGCCGCGCTTCTACGTGCACGCACACAACCGAACCCTTGCTACCAATACATCATTATTAATGAGCATATAAAACACATTAAATTGAAATATATTCTCTCTCGCTCGAACTTGCTCGACTCTGTGTGACAAAACGAGAACGAGAACGAAACTTTGCGCAATATAGCGTTATTATGTATAAACCAATATACATATATATATATAACTGCACCGTGGCAACCGGTCGTTAGGTTTTCTGATTTTCCGCAAGGATCATCATTTAAACTCCAACACTCTCGGCGTGTGTTTCGATGGGAGCTTCTGTCTTTTCTGCATGATTTCCATACAGGCATCATCCCGACACAAGAACCGTTCCCTGCGATACAGTTTTTTGGGGATTCTCTCGTCGTAACAAGTGGACAGTGAGATGGATGGATGGAAACTCAAACGTCATAGTTAACATAATGTAGCAATCGCTCGTTATCATCGGCCAACACCAAACGTTCTAATCAGCGAAAAATAAAACATCAGGATACTTGCCTTGCTCGACAAACTCGGACCCATTAACACCTTTTCCTCACTGGAGGTGGACTTTCTACACTTTCGTGTACTTCCAGAAAAACCGTACTCCTGTTTGTGTATGTGTACAGCAGACCTCTGAAGAGCGAAACTTTCTCTTTTGTAGACGGGAAAGTCTATTGCGAGTTCGTAAAACTCAGTCAAGGCTATTCGGTGGACTCATCTTATGAAACAAACCTCCTGAGACAATCCAGGATGCTGTCGAACGATGTGTGCCTGTCTGAGTTATGCTGCGTCCCATTCTGTGCTCTCCGAACTGCTCGTTGCTTTTCCTAGCGATGGTATGAAACGCTGGTAATTTTGATTTATTGCCACTCGCAAAAGCCGTGACCGTTTCGCTTCTACATGCGCCGTGAACTTTTTACTGTTACCCATTTTCATCATCGCGAGTGACAAGGATGCCGAACTAAGGAAACCCCGAAACACCTAGACTTATGAGGTGAGAAATCGAAATATGATTTATGAATTACTTTTGAACCATTTTTCGACACTGCTTTACAAGGCCCTGCATTCTTTTCGTTGTTCTTTTCGATGGTCCACCAGAGGCGGACTCTGTTTTGACTCATTTCTTGAGATGATATTACGAAATATTTATGGTTTTGTACCGGCGCCTTACTTAGTTTTTATTGTGTGGCACTTCGCTCGGCCTGTCAAAACAATCCATAATTGATTGTCGTTAGCTTTAAGCAAAATTAAATGTTTAAAATGTTGTTTTCTATGGGCAAACATATTTACAAAGCTAAAACAAAGGAAGCCAGTAACATTATTCTTCAAATCTGCAGACCTGGCCGCAGTGGACCCTAACAGCATCAAGCCTAAAGGAGGTTGTTCATTTGATACAAGATTTCCAGCTGAATTTCAATCAAGACAATGTTTTAAATTCTCAATAAATTGAAAATCATTCACGATATTGTACTGCACCATTTTAAAAACTATCTGTTGACAAATTGTCTAGTCTACGCCAAATGATTTATAAAAAAAAATCTGCAATTAATTTGTCTCATTCCTCGACTGCTGGTAGGCTAGATAATGAAAGCAAGTCTTAGCAGTACCCCTGGTATCGTATCTATAGCCCACTAAAATCCCATCCACTAGTTGTCCAAAATGAGCCACAGTAATGGGACTCAACTCAGGATAATTTTCAAGAACGAATAAAAACTTCGGTCAGATACTATTTCTAGTACTATTAACAAAGACCGTAGTTTAGCTAAAATCATAACGAAACTTAGAAAAGGGTGTACAACACAACACTTCGTACAACTCTTCAGACCTTCCTTCTAGCGGACACCAAAAAAATCATTCAACAACTTGACAATTATTGTACTCTATTTGCAACAAAAAATAATAAAAGAGTTAATGCAAGATTTGATTTTAGCTGTCTGCTCAATGACTCTTTAAAGAAAATTTACCTTACTTTTTACCTTACTTTACTTGTAAGCACTAACATGATTAGGAAATTAACTATGGATGATTCGCCCAGCATTGGAAAAAGTTAAGTTTCACAACATTGTGGAAACAAACGTGGAAAAGTATCAATGTAGAAATATATAAAGGTCATCAATGTTTCAGTATCAAAAACAAAATATCAAACAAGTATGTGCTATAGTGCTATAGTGCTTCGTCAGTATCAATACGAATATCGGATAAAACAAAATTTATTATAAAAACCATGACGCTACGCTAGTTATCCTCAATTTACTGGCAGACTTGGTGCGGATATAACTCAACCGAACGAAAAATGTATACGCACGAAAGGGAAGTTATGATGACTTCACACAGTTACGATGATAATAAAGCAATTAACTCTGATTTCAAAACGTGCACACGAACTTATAAGAGCACAAATATGAACCCCGTGTGATGTCTTTTCGCGACGTTATATGCAGGAACTGGCAGGTCGTTTTCGCCAGGATGCGTTGAAAGACATCCTCGACTCAGTTGAAGGGGTGCCATCGTGCCTCTGTGCTGTCCGACTGGACTGTTATTCAGCATGGCATTGGTACTGAAACCCATTTTCTATGTATGAGTATTTTATGTAAATTTCTCGAGTAACCCCAGCATTTTAGACACGGGCACACCCGTGTGCATGGAATAGGAAGGGCAACTGGTACAAATGAACGATACGATAATAATTTTATGATACGTAATAATTGCAATGGTCACCGTAATAACAATAATATAACAATTATAACCTCACTTCACATAAGAGTGTTGCTTTTCTGTAGGGCTATTATCCTTAAAAGCTAGGTATTCATGATCTCTTGTTTGCTAGTGGTGGATGTACAATAGAAATGTTGAAAGTTCAAATTAATTCAAGATCGCTTCTTCGTGTTTATTTATAATTATTATTATTCGAAAATAGAGTGTTTACAAGCAGAACCTTTCCTGAAATGTATGGTACGGTAATACACAATATAAAAAATCTCCTTAAAAGTAGTTTTGTAACTTGTATCTTTACGATGCACACGCACACTGGTACGCCAATATTAACAAGTATAAATTATCACCTAAAGTACTCGTACTCCATCGTACTTATTTAAAAGACTCTTGAAAGACTTTCGTAGATTGAGCTGTTATAACTTGGGCCCTAGCTTGAGCATTAGTAAAAATGCTTTCATGTAAAGAAAATATGATATATTTTCCGTCATAAAATATAGCAATTTCAAAGTATACTATACCAGCGACTGCAAACAAATCCAGATAATGAAGCAGAAAGTGTTTAACGTTTCAGCCATGCTCCAAGACAGTGAAGAAGCGATCCACTTGACCGACTTCTTAAATGCAAGATGTAGTCAATTAAAATATCAAAGATGCCAATGCTCGTTTGCCAATCACCATTACAGCGGTCGACGATCATTTATCAAACTACAAGTGCACACATGTGTCTTACACGTATATTAAATGAGAGTAAAACAGCATCTGAAATCAGCCTCTGGTTGTGTTCATGCTAAGGTGTTTGCTTAAATGCTGCAAAGTATAATTGTCACGCTTAAACGACCCGTAAAATAGCCACAATCGTAACAATTTCGGACTTGCCACTGAACGTCACAGTAAAGGAGTGTAAAGGGGAGCTGTCAAAAAGTCATAAAATTGGTCGACCGAAAGACTTCAAGCAAAAAAAGCATCAACAGGTCTCGTGATTCTCACAGGCTGTTTTATTGTCGTTTTACGACCCAATTTGAAGCTTGCGTCTAATCGCTACCGTAGCATCCTTAACAATGATTTTACGTATTGCCATTGAGTGTGATTTACGGACCTATTAACGGCACTTTTCAAACGTGACTTACGGGGTTAAACCCGAAACATATTAACATTTGCTCCAACCGACATTAAAAATACCTATTTTGACATAAACACATAAATTATCCAATGTTCACAAAATATCTACTATTCACATGCAAATCTGTGAATTGTTGCGACAAAATCAATCAAATTTCACAAATGTACCCATCCGACGATCACAGTTAATCATTAAATACGTATACGTGTTAAAGTGATGTTCTAGTCACGCCCGTTGGTCAATGAGCGATAACTTTGTTTGTAGGGTGTTTGTGTTTTATTTCATTTTTACGGTACTTTAATGGTTGCTTCGAGTTTTACGGTCCCTTAATTTTGTGGTTTAGATCCCCCGATTGACGGGGATCATTTTCACAGATTTGCCAAGTCAAATTCAACAACTCTCTGTTAAAGATGGGGCTTCTTTTAGCTTACTTATAATTGCTTACTGTTTAAAAGATCTCTAAGTTCTCTCAAACCGTCAATTTATCAAACGTATTGAAAATATGCCACCGTTACGCTGTAAGGCTAAGCGCCAGCTTTTATTGTTGTCTTAAAGGCGTCAAATTATAGTTTACAACAGCGTTTTACGAGAGCCATAACCATATAATTTAATTATTTGTTTTCGTTAGAAGCTCGTATAAATAAGAGCAAGCAGTAAACATAAGCAAACACACTTCACTGACACTCGTTTTGCTCTGTATCAGTCATTCGACCGACAGATCATTTACCAGTGAGTAACGATCGTCTGTCAGATTTAACAACTCTACCCAACACCTAAACATACCGACCGCGTAGTCTAGCTAAGAAGAAGCGTAACCAAGTAAACCACAAGGGCGGCAGACGGAAAATCAACGGCAATCACCATGGAAACTACCACACATTCTTTTATTGATCCTTAAAAAAGAAAAAAACAACGGTCAAGTTTTACGGCCATTTTATGGCTTTTTAATTGTGCCATAAAAGATATCACAGTGTTGACACAAACCAAACTCTGTTGGTGTGCGTGCGCAAGAATGAAACGAAATAAAAAAAACACTCCGAATTTGGTATGCTTGTTGGTTTGCTCGTGGCGGCAGTGGAGATACGGAACTTCACGCTATGTTGAACTGTATATTTATGAAAGATGCCAACGGAAGGCAAAACGGAATCGAAGAATAAAAAACATGCTTCACCGTCGTTGCGTGTGTGTTGGTGCAGGAAATGTTCTTGAAAGAGAGACATCTATGTTTCAGAAGTTCGAACTAATGCCATAAACATATATTTTTTTTCCAGGCTCCAGGGTTTCGAGGAAATTACTTGCGAAATTACTATTACTAGACATTGTGACTTACCTTTTTCTGTAAATAATTTTAATACTAATAATAATAAGTAACTAAGAATAGTATTTTAAAGTTGTCTGGAAGTTGAAAAGTACAAACATGATTTTTCAGTTTTATAATGCTTAAATCATATAAATAATGATAAAAATAATATTTTGTGAACAATATGGCGTCAGTAAATGTGATGCGTATTTGTTTCATACCAATTGAACAATTTTCTATGAGTTCTTTGTCATACGAGCTCGAATTTAAAATTGATATGGCACCGGAGGGACAAACGATTTGATTGCCAGGCACGCTTGTCTCATGTTTAAACATGAACAATATCTAAAAATAGCGTTACAGCCAATGAGCAATGGTGGCGACATGGTTTTTCTGTATCGTTAAGAATGTTTTTGAGACGCTTACGAAAGAAGTATAAAAGTTCTGTAAAAACCAGCTATGAACCATAGTAAAAGTATGTACGTATGAGGAATATCGTCTCCATGATCGCATAGTTTTAACTGATTTGAATATCCAAAACACAAAAAGAATTGAATATCGACTGAGAATTTCAAATTGAAGGCACAACTCAACTTCAAGTTTATGCAAATATCCAGGACTATTTCAGAATAATAATTTTGTGTTTCGTGCCATCGTAGAGAGAGACAACATAGAGATGAAATGAAAAAATATCAATGCTTCTACGGTCCAACGCTGAGTACGCATTACACCATCAATAATTTTATTTGTTTATTTATTATTATGTTTTCTTGTTATATGTATGTATGTATATGTTATGTTATACCAATTCTATATTACGCCATTCCAATTCATCAGCAGTAGCATAATGTACAAAATCAAGTAAATTACATATTGTAAATAAACTCAATCATAAAAAAGTCAGCTAATTCTTGCCAACGGTAGTTCTATAGTTATTCTCACTGTGAAATACAAAGTACTCTGTATTACGAACGATGCTTATATGTATTTTATTAAATATGTTGTTATTTAAAACATTAAGTTCGCAGACAATGAACATATGAATAATTTTATGGGAAACTCTTTAGTAAGTACTTCATTTATTCTTTAGCTTTGTATGCGTGTGAGAGGGTAGAAATCGAAAATTGTCGTTTCGATCGTTCCAACTGAATTGACGCTGATCGAAAAGAACAAAACACGTAATAAGCATCCGATAGTTACCTGTACCTGGATTTTGAAGCGGCAGTTCCGCCTAGGAAAACATTTCCTCGTGCAACGACTTTTTTTTTATAATAGCGAATAAATCAACTAAATGTCTTTCTTTCAGCCGTAACCCATAAATTTCTGTAAGCTACGTAAAAATGGTAGTGGTTTGGTTTCTTTGTACTTTTCCGTGCCTTTTGGTAAACGGAGATAAGGCCACAGAGGCCATGGTTCCTGGAACCTCCTAGACCCTTTCATCCTGAGAATCTGGAAGAGTGCATGTACTTTTGTGATGTCTTTGCGGGAAGATGGTGGATGATTCGGAGCTGCTGGCTCTGAAATGAGTCAACATGGCCGACCCTCAAATTCGTCTCGAACTGGCATGATTTATCAACCCCTAGCAAAAGAAGCACCAAAAGCAAAGGGTCGAAGGGTCATAAGCATTCTGGTTCCCGTTGTGGGTTGCGTTTTGTTTCATTGCTCCCTTCTTTTGCGTTCGTGCCGATCATTTATCTTTCAGTCTGTCCGTTCCCAGCAAGTTCATTCCACACGAACGTATGCAGTGTTAATTCCTTCTACCATTGCGTTCTGCTCTGTGAAAGGTGTGCAATAGAATCTTTTGTTGGTTTTGACTCTCAGATCAACAATTGAGACATTAGCTGGGAAAGGAATACTGGTTAGGGGAAAGTACTCCTTCGAGTACTTCCTTTGAAAGACCCGTAACATACTGATAATCGCCATTTTATTCCTGTTTACTTTTCCGACGCCGTTATGTTTTTCTTGCACTAGACCTTGCAATATTTGAAGAAGTAAGTCCATCTTCGTACATTTGAAATAATTGGTACAATAACCAATAATAATAGACGTATTACGGTAACCATATTACGTTAACCGAAGTAAATAATAATGTAATAACACGATTAAAATGATTAAATATAAGATATTACCATCTCTGGTATACTTTCCACATAGCTATCTAATCCTACCTTACCGAAAAACCAGTCTTCTTTTTTTAATTATAAGTTAACATATGTGTAAACATTTAACATAAATCATAACATAAATTAAAAGAGGAAGTATTGACGATTTAAGAAAATACAGCGAAACTATTTACATGTTACTCAAAGTTTATTTGAACAATCATTGTGCCTTTCCAATTTGTTGTTTGAATCTACGCACATCAAACTTTACATAATGAGGTTCTCATTGCCATTATTTTCAAAATAAAATAATGTTTTGCCGCTTATACAATCTGAACCGCACGTGCTCCAGTGATTAATATAAATAGAATTATTAGGCATTTAATCATAAAATCGGTTCAATTGCTCATTCGCTTATGCAAATGTGGAAGAGCTTAGGTCGTTGGCTACTGCCAAGGGCAAACAGTATTTTTATTTGCACTCAAACAAAACGTTCACAACTATCAAAATTACGATCTAATGAGATTTTACGCTCGTTACTCCCAACAAACCACTCCCTCCCTCCGCAGCAACGGATCGTCACAAAAACCTTTTCACTGGAATAAAAATGGAACGAATGATAAACAGACTACAATGGTTTGACTAAAAACCGGTCTATTCTTTGGCTAAGTTGGGCTTTTTGTTAGGTTAGGTTAAAGCTGCAGTTTCAATCAGCAAATTCGGAGCAAAGAAATAAGCATTCATTTCTTTAAACCGTTTAATGAAGGCTGAGGAAGTAAATAGTACATAATTTTCAGATCATTAAAGGATACGAAATTTTATACATATATGAAGAAACAAGAGCTATGAGTTCCGTTGTTTGTGGTAATGAAATGTTTGCTTTGTTTAGTAGACACTTCAGTATCAAACAGTCAAAAACATTTTTTTAACAAGCGGTCCGATATTTTTAGTTTGTTTTTCCCTAAAGTGTTTGTTCTTGAGGACCAACATCAACACCAATTTCGTATTGTTGGCGAAAAACGAAACAGAAATTGATGATGGAATACAGCGAAGACATAAAAATAACAAATTTGTATTGCTTGTAAAAATGTAAAAATATAGTAAAAAGAATTAATAAAATTAAAAAACCAACTGCACCTGATATCATAAAACAACTTCATCAATCATTGATGAAAGAACAGATAAAATGAGTATCGAAAAAATGACGTTAAATTTTCCAAATAAATTTGTTGACAATGTAGAACTCTCACAAACTTGGCGACACCAATGTGCGCTATACTGTATGTGTCGTTGGATGTTTAATGCCAGATATACCATTATCATTCTGGAGGATTCGATTTCACAAGACTCAATCTTTAATATATCATTACATAAAACAAAACACGATCATAAATAATTAACCCAAACAATTCAGAATCAATATTAGAAGGAACAATTATCAATCGCATACTTTCCGAGTTGTCTGTTTTGTTCTATCATTAAAAAGACTCTCATATAGAAACAAGTTGAGTCACTCTTTTGACGGTAATGTTTATTCGATTTTAATATACCTTTCAATAATTAATATATATCTTTGACTTTTTCATGTGCCGTGTCAGTGTTATAATCACTGAATGATGATTCAGTTTCGTCCAGGAATGCGCTTCGTACTAGAGACAACAGTTGTCCTAGTGACCGCTTTCTTCATTGCATTGATTAGCTAGAAGCCTGTGTTGGATACAATTGTTGGCCCTCAATATGACTCAATCTTCCAACTAAATGTAGAACGTCGGATGATTCGGATGTGGAGGATGCCAACGAACCGAGCCCAACAGTATTTAGGTGACCCCGTATCAAAAACGAGCAGACCAGGGCAGAATTGGTCGACTCCACCAGTTACCAATAACCTTGATACATCGTTCGTTCCTCGTGCAATACACAATGGAGTGCATCTACCTTATGGCACTCGTCTGGACCAAATTTATTGTACGCTGCAAAGACTGGCGGATGAAATATGCACAAAGTCAGGCACTGCGGTCACTGGGAAATCGGTGGCGACCCGGTTATGGCTGCGTATCTTCAGTCGAGGACTTTCTCGCGCTTAAATAATGCATGATATCATCGGCAATAAATAATGTTTACATCCAAGCCGAGTTGAGCAGCATTTTGGCACGCATGCAAATGTTTCATTTCATTTCGCAAACGATGGAATGAAAAGTCTTTCAACTCTGCGACGCATTTGCTTCGAGTGCAGAGAGCGTTCACGGTATTATTTGAATTCTCTGTATGTTTGTTCTGCCTGAGAATATCGAATGAAATATCTACATTTAAAGATAAATTACTTTTTGCATAGTACATAAAGATGAAATAGGACTACTAGAAGAACTCGGTGAATATGAAAAGCCACCGTATTGTGAATAGTGTATAACAGTAGCAATCCGATAATAGATTTACCCAAAAATTATCTTATATTAAAATATAAAGCATCACCATTGTGAACTTGCTAAAAATTGATATTTTAGTTGAAAACGCTCAGAACTTAGACAGTGTGGTATCAAATCGAAATAAATTAGTTGAAATCCGCGACAATGTACAATACCATTTTACCATTCGTTCCGGATTTTCATATATTGGGAGATGTTTGATCGGCAGATGTTTAGTTTTAGTTTTACAAATTAGTTTAAGACTTTCTTCATGTGCTCTGTAAAGTACTCGCAGACCCGTTAGTTTTAGTTGGAAATAGGAAATAGTAAGAGCAAGGTCTATATACAAATAGGTCTATGGGTCTCTTAAAATGTGAAAATTTCATTTTTACAACATTTTTCCTATAAAAAATTGAAGTCCTCAATAAATTCAATAACATGTTTGCATCAATGTTGAACTAAAGTTGTTTCGTAATAGGGTTTGATACAATCGATTACGCCAATAATGGTGACAAAATGTTACTTCAATAAATTAAAAGTTGTAGAATCTCTTTCCCGACAGGGTGCACGGAATGGCTGTAAGTTTTTTGGTTTTATAATGTTTGTGTATGTGTATAAGTATTTAAGAACATATTGAGGAAACATAATAATTTTATGAAATATAAGGTTAAAAACTCAAATATTTAAAAAATTGTTTGAAATAGAAAAGAACTCCCTAGTTTTTGGATGAGACGAGAGCGTGGTAGACAAGAAACGTGGTTCCAATAGTTAGGTGTAAACGTGAACAGAGAAAAGTACAATCACAAACTATCTAAACATAAAGATGTTTACTCCGTATTGCCTAATAGCTTCAATGAAAAGAGCATCGCAGTTGCACAACATAGATATCGCTTTTATTTGCTTTCATTATTTTCTATTTGTTTTATTTATACTTCAAATGCAGCAAGTAATATTAAAAAACTGTAAATTATGAAACTGTTATTTTTGCATAAGAAAATGTACATGGAAAAAGGCCGAAATACAATTTAATTCAAAATACTTGATTCGTTTTATTGGATTTTGTTGATAAGATCTTGAAAATTCACCAAAAGGAACCACACCTAGTCGAACGAGTCAGCTTCAATAACCGACGGAGAATGATTTTTCCTTCTTTCTAAACAAGTTGTCTCGTGCAGTCGACTCCGCAACAACCCGAAACACTGGACGCAAGGTAGGCGAAGGTAAGCGTCTTCCTTTCGGGCTTCCACACAGTCAAGTCAACGCCGGTGTGATCATCATTTTTATCGTCGAAATGGGCAATTCTCGACTCTTTCACACTCAATAAAACAGACACCCTCCAGTAATCGTGGCTGGGCAGCATTCGTTAACGGTAGCGTAGACTTGGTTCGATGGGTCGTATAACGTCGTCGAACTGTGTGTTTGTATACGTTCGCCGTGTGTGATGGAAGATAGCGTTCCTATTGCGCACAAGCAGCTGTGCGATCGCTTTATCTCTATCGCACCATACATTTGGTTGAGTATGTTCCTTTCATTCACCCGTACAACTTTTGGAAACGGAGGAAGCTTCTACCTTGGCGAATGAAAACTTCCCGTGATTTTATGTCCCATTCTAACTACCATAAAACTGTCGTAAAACTTGGTGTCAGCTATGAGTGAGAAAAACGATTTCATGGGTCCCGTTTTACTACTACTTCTACGTGTATACCTATGTTCAGGAAGCGTCACAAGCCCGACTGGCGGACTTATGAAATCCAACCGAAAGCGAACCAAAACACAAAACCCATAACCATCTCATTTATGCTTACATAAATGGAGCTATAAAAGGCATTCAAACTGTGAGCTTTCGCTCGGTTCCACGCTATCTCTTTCGTTCTCAATATGTGCAACGAATCTGCCTCGAAAATCGAGCAGTTCTGGAAGGCGGATGGAGCGTCGGAGTCGGAGGATCAAAGTCTTACAGCGTGGAGCGCACGGTGGCTTGTTCACTCTTTTCATTCTTTCGTAGCGATTGAAATCTCTTGGTCTCGTTTTATCTACTTTCTCGGGCAGGGTACTCAGGATGTAGTCTATATAATTTCTTTAACAAGATTATTGCTATAAATAGACACTTTTACGCGCGCAAACTCTCTGCTCTGCCCGTCATGGCGGCATCCTACGAATCTAGCTATCCTGCTCTCTCTTCTTACAATGTTCATCAGACTCTGTATCGGTTTCGCTCCCACGTGAGCGGTGAATAAATTACAGTGGTTACAATCATGGCCGTCTATAACGGGAACAGAAAATGGGCGGGCCATTCGCCGATTCTCAATTGCCTGCACGCACACACTGCTATCGTCCGAGAAGGAGATAGACAATAGACGAAGTGAGAGGCATGACTCAGGAGATAAAGAGGTGCATCTGAGGGTAAACCGTTTATGAAGGAAATTTTCTTTGAACAGCAAAGATGCAAACAAGATTCTGTAGCAAAGGCAGATGGGTCGAAAATGATAGCAGCGGTGTTTGAACATTTCGAAGGTATAGCAAACGCTTCTAATAGTGACAGTGTGCAGTCGCAGGACCATTACTGTTGTCCGATAATGCAGACATCATTTCTTTGTTATGTAAGATGCTCAGTAAGGAACAATTATGAATAATAATATGCCATTGTACGCCTGTCGTCTGTTTTTTACGAATGCTTGTGCTTTCAAACGATGTCCAACTTTTCACTCTACTGTAAATGACAATCAACGAACAATGCAAGACACAAGGGAAAGGAGAAACGCGTAGTTCAACAGATGAACCTTTGTGGAGGCACTAAAAAGTCGCTTTAAATGCAAATCGCTGACCACACTTCCTGGGATTCCAATGAATGCAAAATAGCCAAATATATTAGACACTCTACTCTATTCTCGCTTCTATACTTTTTCATTGAGACAAACAACGATCGACTGCGGTCATCGTACATGATAGATACGCTTTATTGGAGAATCATATTATAAGACAATCGTTGGAAGTTAGCACACCTGAATTGTTTGGTCAGTGTAGTCATTAACAAATCAGACCGTCGATCAAAGTGTTTTACTTGATAAATTTTATATTACATTCGCCTATTTTAAAAGCGTTATTTTCCTATCTTCGTTTTGCTTCACAAAGTATCGTGGACGACCGCGAATTATATAAAACTTGTGTCTCAGTTTTTGTATATAATTTAAAATAAAGAAGCATATCCTGCTTTAGGGTTTATCAAAGTGAAACAGAGTGGTATTCGAACGGTTCAACACCACCGGGCTATGTTACCCTTGCGTGCAAGACAAGATTTACGGGAAGCGAAGTAAGTTACGACCAGTCCTATCGTGATAGCCAAACTGCTGCCTAGTAATGGATTGTAGTGTTATTTACGAGCCGATGGTGGTAGCAGCCCCACCATGGTCCAAGCGTGACATCGCAACAAGCTGCCGCCGGGCATTTTTATTCTAGCTCATATGGTGACTGATTTGAAGAGACTTGATTATAAAGCCACGCTTTTGCCTCTTCTCAAAAGAAAACATAAAACATCCACCGCATGCTGTCGCGTTACAGCAAGCCCCAGGAAGGGGACAGAGAATTTAATTTTTTTTTCCAAACTCATGCCGAACGCAGCTTTCTGGGCGCGGGCAGATTAGCATAGGCGAGTGGGAATTAAAAGTAAACCAGAAAGAAACCAGATACATTTTCTTGATTTATATCAACGACCATTCGAAGGTCCGGACATTTTATTATATACCCTACTTATACCGAGGGTGAAACAGGCACAAAATATACGGCGGCGGATTATTAGAAGCTTTCAATGTCAATGGTCGGTTACCTTACTTTTCTTAAGACAAAGTTTTTGGGCTGCTCGATTTCTCGTTAATTCAAGATCGTCGTGTCGTATCAGTTCGTGTCGTCATTTACCCCCCAGAGTTTGATTTTATAGTTCAATTTGGTCATAAGTTTTGGCCCCTGACTTTTTCATCGATTGCCGCGGCTAAGACTTGCAACGGTATTTTATCCAAATGCCTTTATCCACACTTGCCGTGAAGCTTCACACATGCTGTTATAATAAGTACAAAACGTGGAAAGTTACTACGGTTCACCTAAGTAACCTCATGTATTTAAATTTTTGTAGCATTAAGTAACATTATACAGACTATACAAGTTCAAATTCATTCATTCATTAGGCTTTGAAACGTGTGCGGTTTACAGATTTTTCGCTTAGATCCGTCTCTTGCTCATGTAATATGTTACAAAATCAACCCATAAACCAATTATGAAGTGCCATTCTCATTCACTAGAACCGAAAAACTAAATTTACTTGCCTATGAATATTGTATGTTGTTTATAATAAAATAACAATCAAAACTAAAGATCATACCGTGGATGTGGGAACTAGGTGTCGACACTCATTGTTTGGTGTCCAATTTTTGTGCCCATCTGTGGCCTAGTTTGGAGTCTGTTGTAAATCTTCAATTAAATTTGAACTTGTTGTTAATTATTTATGCATTGTTTCATTATATACTTTTGTAAGTCCACATACTCACAACATGACAGCAGCATCGAAATAATGTACTGGCTCCTATCACCAATTCAAATTAAAAGGTAGCGAATATTGGGAAGTAAATTATTTAAACGCATAATATACAGCCCAAAATTGTACTGCAATTGCTAATGCAATTGAAATGAAGTTCTGCTAATTTTTTGCCGGTTACTTGAAAGCCTTAATTGCTTTTTATATCGCAAATTTTTTAAAGTTTGAATGCCATATTTGGGATAGTAGGTGAACGGTTAAGAAAATGTCAAGTGGATTTTATACGTAAAGAAATAGTACAGTCGTTTGTAGCCACATTCGAGCAAGATATAGAATATTAATAATTCCTATCGTCCGACAGTGACCACCCATAATTCAAATCTAGAACTAAGACACAAACGAAACAGCAAGAGGACACAAACGGAAAACAAGCCTGGGGTTTCCTTAACGCATAAAAATGCTTTAATGTGCACTTTTCTGCTTGTAAATATGCTTATAAAAATTAGGCATTCAATCGAAGCTTGTATCTAATTAGTAGCTAATTTTTCTCATTTTTAACCTTGCACAGAAGTCTAATAAAGGAACGTTAGCGTTTGGTGGTTCGCGAAGTATGAATAGCTGCTGGAGTTTGTTTCATTGAATTTCGGTACTGTTGTACGCGTGTAAGAAAGAGAGGTAACAAATTGTGCATGATTTTCATAAACTCCCGCTCTCTACACCGACGGAAGCCACGAAAAGCGAAACGTGTTGAAAACGCCATAAAACGCGTGATGGTACGGTTTATGGTTGCCTTAAATCTGTGTAATTGGTTTCTGCGTTGTCCTAGTGGTTCGCTTTTCGTTTTGCCTGAGCTACACTGACCCAAGTAAAACTCGAGTGGACGCCCTGCGTACATAATAAATCATACCTCGTAACGACATTGTGGAACGTGCGGGGAGCAAATTTTGCTTGATTACACAGTGGCACCATTTAACGATTTGGGGCGTTAGTTTCCGGGGTACCCATTGTTATTCAACTCCGAAAGGCTCACCATCCTAAAGGCTGCCTAAAGTTGGTCGAGCACGAGACCCTGGAATGCTCCATTTTCCGAACAGAACGGTTCTGCAGAGAGTTCGGTGCGTTTTAATATTGTATTACTTTAAGTTCAACTTGACTTTGGTTCTTGAGGCTAACCGTTGCGTAAAGAGGAGCATATTCTCGTACCTACTCACTTGTCACTATTAGTATGCCGAAGATGCTATAACAAATTGGATATAAGTGAATGTACGGCTGGTTGGCGAACAATAATTTAATGGCAAACGTTTTTTTACTACACCCCATGGCGAGGAACCCACTCGAAAAATCCTACAGTGTCAATTCCAAACGAACGTGACGAATAAGTAGTTGCGGAATGTACTTTCCATCTTCTTGTGGTTCTCCCCAGCATATGATGACCTTTGTGACAGATCAAATGCCTTGTATTTGCAAGGTGATTTTCGAACCTTCGCACAGAAGAAGCATTTGGACAGTAAGTGCTGTTAGCGAACCATCAATTGCTTAAGGAAAATGCTCAACACAGGCAGCCAAAAATGTATTGAACATGAAGGTCACACAAAAATCGCTGCAATGATTGAGTTAAAAGTACTTCATGCATTCGCTTCAACTCGCTACAGTCGCAAATCACGTGCATCATCAGATCATCGCTTAAAATCTAACATCAGTTCACGTCAATTTAGAAGATTCAAAATCGCTTTTAACTGAAGCAAGAGCTTCTAAAAGCGATTTCGTTGCGTGAAGAACTATGTCGCTGTCTAATATAGCTTTCGGTCATGCCATGTGTCGATTCCAGTTGTAAAAGTCACTATGGCACCTTGTGTAATGAATATCTTCTTTATAAGCAAGTAAACAAAATGTATCCTCAATTTGTATAATTGAGTAATGTAATTGACACTAAACGGTATTGCTGACTAAAATCGAAATTGGAAATCATATTGAATATTGAATAGCAAAATTACTCATCTACCGTGTTAAGGAACTGTGCAAAATACATGAGAAGATGTCCAGTTTAGTCACATGGAATACATCTTATATTCAAAATCAAAGGAAATATATCTAATATTAATTAGTTATGTGTTGTGTAATGTAATATGCCAACTGCTGCTGAAAGCTGTCCAGATACGATGATCGTGAATTGATGATTTTGATGGGTTTTCTCAGATCAAAGAAATGTCAGATATATTGAAGTTATGGTAAACTAAGGATTCTCTTTTCATCTACTAGCATAAACCTCTTTTATCATCCTAACACAAATATCTCAATAAGTTATCGGAAAACGAAATTAAAAATTATTGCCTTTTTTACAATGTCAAGAGATTTCCCTTTTTTTGTTTGACTTCTTTTGTTTTTGTTATGGAACGTCACAAAAGTCAAGTGGATTGCTGGTTTATCTTCGAAAACAGCATAGTGGCGAAAAGTAGGATATACTTTTCGGTAAACCGAACGCCAGAACTTGTTTTCTTTGTTCATATCGGATTATAACATTTTCAGTAAAGTATTCTTAATGCCGCTTATTTATTCTGCGTAAACAACAATGATACAAAGTCTTCAGCAATATCACAACGAAAAAATGTCTTAAACAATACTAGAACTGCCAGAAATATTATAATTATTTCCGAATTGTCAGATAAAATAATAAACTTAGATCAATGTTTCTGCCAATGTTCTCTCATATGTTTCGGGGCTTCACTGATGACCGGACAGCACTGAGAAATTAATTGTAGTTTCCATTTTTATGGTAAAAGTTTAGTAGCAACCAGTCGTCAACATAAGATGGTGATAAAAATTAAATAATTTAACACCTTCTGACATAACACTCAGCACCCAGTTTAGTGTTAAAATAATTCCATAACCATCGTTATTTATGCCATATTGAATCCAAGATGTGAAGGTCCGAAAATCAAAATTCAACTTCAATGAGCTGTAATTAAAATGGTAAGTCCTAAAACGGCCCAACATCACGAAAAATGACTGACGCCTAGGTGGTTAAACTAGAAAATTCCTTGAATTACACAACAGCGCCGGACGAAGCAATTCATTGAATATCAAATCAAAAGAATCGTCATTAAGTAGCTTCAGTAAAAACCACTAGCAACCTCGTGGCCACACTTGACGACCAGGTAAATAAAAGCAACAGCAGCGAGCCTTAATAAAAATAAAACAAATTCAGCGCAGTAAAACAGTCGGAAAATTGTATATTATTATCAATTATATTGACTTTTATTGACCTTAAAATTAACATAAAAAGTCAACGAAATACGAAAGGGAATTGTCTGTCGCTTAGTTCGCACAAGAACGGGTGAAAAAACTTCGGTGTCTTCTTCGCACCAATGGCATTTGGGCAAGCGTGCACAAAATGAATGCCACATAGCTTTGCCGGAATGTCGCCATGTTGCTTGTATCGGTGAGTTCTTCTGCCTACGTCCCTATTAGAGAAACTTCGTTCTACCAGAGCGAATGGCCGAAGGGGAGAGTGCGTAAAGCGTGCATGAGACGCTCTTTGTTCTGTAGCAGTGATGGAATGCGCGGTTCGTTCAAAGGCATCAAATGGAAATGGAAATAAAATTGTGAAACGAAATAATAACACAGCACTCTGCGATGCATTGGGTGCAAGTGTTGTTCTCAGATTAAACTTTTTAGTTGCTTTGAAGAGATTGCCAGTCAATTTTCTATTGTTTTTTAACTACTGTTGAAATAAGTCAATAATACAAAAAATCGCTGTCAACAGAACGCCAATAAACAAAGAAAACTGATAGAATAAGATTTATGCAGTAGGACTGACCGACTATAAGCAAGTCGGAGAGGCAAAGCACCTTCAATGTTCAAAATCATTCATAACCCACGAACGAAAATTTCACACATTAGGTCCATAAAGACGGTCATTTTGGCACTGAATTACCGGCGTCGAAACAAAAATTACTTCTTGTGCTAATTGACGTATTATTAAAAACGAAAAAAATGCTTTAAATGGTGGCATTGTAATTATGAAACTTCAAAGCAGTTATTACGTCACCCAATCTCCTACAAACATCACACGTTTAGCTTCATAATTACTGTTTTCCATAGTTTCTTTGTGCGAATAATTTAAAAAAGAATCTTGTTCATATCAATATGTTTCTCCTTTTTATGCATTACAATATTTCTTATTTGTTTCGGTATCTGCTCTATCCAATTCCGAAACTTGCTATCTCTGAGACGTTTTTTTCTTCAATTATAAAGGTTATGTTTTATAGAAACAGGTTTCGGTTCACCATAATCGTCACACGGTTTATACGCGGAAATAAATACAGTACTTCCGTTGCAGCGTTGATAAGAGCGTGTAAAGTAATTGTGTTCTTTATGATGGCAGAATATTCTCGACACCGGCAATATGATCCTCAAGACCCAACCAGAAATTTTCAAACGTTTAGAGAATATACGTGAAATTATAGGGTAGATATACTTCATGAGCTATTGGATTTCGGAAAAATTGAACAGGTAACTACTTTGCTTTGTTGGTTCCATGTTATGGTTAGTAATCGGTTACCGAACATCGTTACTTTGGACGACATTGCCATCAACCGATGCTGACGATCGGGTTTGCTAATCGATTTGAGTTTATCGTTACAACAAAATTGCAAATAATTGTGTAATTTCTCAGAAATTGATATCAAGATGCACCAGTTTCACGTTCGAATCAAAAAGTATTCAATAGCGTTTATCGGTTGGCTCTTATCGTTTTCAACGATTATCTGCGTCATCCACACACAGCCTTCACTTTTTCTTTAATGCAAAACTTTATGTGATCACATCTAAATACCCCTATCAGCAAGATAGCACTGATAAAAGTTTATTGCATACACTCTACGAGGCATCACACTAGATATAAAAACGAGATTCGACTTCAAAGAACGTACTTACCTTATTTCAACAACTTCAGCTCAGTTTTCAAAAGAACAAAACCGATCGGAAACGAATAGTATAGCTTAAGTTTCCCACTAAAACAGTTATAAGACTACCATGATCACGGACACCCAGAGACACACGAGCCGTGTTCCTTCTGTTGCAGGGATTCGTCCCAAACTGGCTTAATAGAACTTGTTGGCAGCTTCAGCTGCTTACTTTTCGAACCTTTTTTACAATTTCTTCAACACAGATACAATGGAATATTGGAAAAATATTTTGCCATTTCTAGATTTAATTACTAGGACCACCCTGAGCTTAGGTTATATAGAGACCCTTAAAAGTCAGGGTTAAAAAATACAAAACTGAACCGATAGACCATCAGGCCTGCCAAAAGAAAGACGGCATGGTTTGAAGTCTGCTAACCCTTCGCAAGATTTACTGTATCCCTGCACGTAGAACTACCCCGCGGTAGGGTCATTTCCTACTTTTTTGTCCCATGGTTTGTCCTTCGTTTGCTATACCGTGTTGATTGGTCGGCTGTAAATCTTTACCAATATGCTGGAATCTGTTGACGCACATATACGCTTGTTTAATGGTATTTTTTACGCATCGTGCTTGTGTTGCCAAAATTTGTCAAATACCTTAAGAAGCTACCACAGACGTAACTACAAGGACATATTATGGTTGCTGCCATGGCACTTAGAGCATGAGAGGCAAGTAAAAAATGCATGAGGAAACGGAGAACAGATGAACAAAGCCAATGCAGGGACATGAATATTAAAAAAGTGTGCATGGGTTGAGGATATCTGCTAGAGAACCTGCACAAGGTAAAAACCCCTTCTTCTCTGTCCTGCTGTTTCAAAATATTAAAAAACGACGCAGGCTATCGTCCTTGAATTGTAATGTTCAAATTCTGTGCCACTTCCATACCTCATGTGGAGGCAAATATGACGTAAGACGCACAACCCAACCCATACGTCCAACAGGTCAAGGATTTGGAATTGGAAGCGAAATGACTGTTTTGCAACTTTGAGAACGGATATTTTTTTGTTATTATACTCTGATACTCTGATACACTTTGATACTCGTGGTTTTTTGTACTATAGCTGGATTGATAAAAAAATGAGGTATAAAAAACACATCTTTCATACTTACGATTTTATTATTATAAGAGCGAAAATAAAGCTTTTACAAAAACTAAACCAAACGACATCGACAACGAACAAAATAATTCAAGTTAGAACGTTTTTAAACATTTAAAAATCTGATTACAAAGCGCGTAGAAAGAAGGAATGATAATAGATACATATAACGAAAACTTGAATAAAATAGATATGGTAAACAAACGATATGTTGAAAAATAGAATGATTTTGTAAAGAGTGTAAGAGTTTTCACGAACATGTTTTTCATACTTTATGGTTCAATGATTCTCCGCTCAAATTATTCTTGATATGACAATGGATGCTTACGTATCATTTGGAATCGTTTAGAGTGGCAGAGTTGTTGATGCTATGGAGGATTTCCGACGGTCCAAGGACCGTAATTGGAAAAATGAACATGTTTATATTATTTACATCTGCAGACGTGCATGCTTAATAATAATTGTAGCTAAGTGACGGGAGTTGCGAAAACTCAAATTGGTCGTTAGGTTCGACAAAGTGTTTCTTCTTTCTGTTCTTTCAACCTTGTTTTCGGAACATTGAAACCCATTATGATAACGAGCTTCATCCAAACCGTGACTGTATCATCATTTGAGGAATATTTTGGAGGTAAAAAATACCAAAGAACTTTTACTATCGTTAATTGTTTGCAGAAAAGATCGTTTTCGCTCGAAAGATTGTCTAAACTATTAGTTGTTGATTTGATATTTTATTTTATTTTAATATTTTTATTTTTTACTATTTTTATTTTTTTTTATGTAAATCTTGCCGTGACCGCTGCCGGAGACTGCCACGGGACCGAGCCCCTTAGAATAGCATTTTGGATCAGGCTAAGTGCAAGCTACAGCCAAGTATTATGATAATGATGATGCCAATCCTTATCTCGAACTTCCTGTTTTGTTATACATAGTGCTTTTTAACTAAGCCATGAATTAATAGTGAGACACTTATTTTAAAAAAAGATCAGGAATGAACAGGAGACCAAAAGGAATTTTTTTTTCTTTTAGTTTGTCTTAAATTACAAACATTCGATATGAATATTATATGTATGATGATGTTTAGTATAACAAAACCGAGAAAATTATGGAACAGTTTTCCAGAAATTAGAAAACTAAAACATTTTGAAACCTGAGTTGGATGACGAGTTGGACTCTTTACAACATATGATTTTGGTTAAAAAATGAATTCACCAAAGTTTCGTTACTTACTTTTTTTAATCCATCGCAAGAAGTTGGTTTGCAGAGTTCATTTATAGTGAACGGTAATGCAAATTTATCATTGTTGTAGAAATATTCCTGAAAATAATCCAAAGCGAAAGACTACGATTTAAACATCCGTTCATTAACATTTCAATTCACTTACAAACTTACAATGGGTAAAACTTAAATATGCAATAGAATATTAAAAATGAAAATCAACATTTAATTGTAAAGTACCATGGAACATTTGAGGCGAAGGAACTATTTTACGAGGAATCAGTTTTGCACACTATCATCCGTTACCGTTGCGTTCAAACAATCCGTTTTACACACTATCAACAATTCTCATACAAAAGAAATAATGTAATGCACCTGTTGCAAAGATTGTTTGTAACGAGAGGATGTATGAATGAAAGATAAGAAATTAATTCTGCCCGAAAAGTACCTAAATCATGTTGAAATTGCATAAAAAAATCTCACCCATGATTAAGAAAAGACACGAAAAAGATCACAGGAACACAGGAAGTGTGGTTTAATCATTGAGGAATTTAGGTGAGAAATTTATATACCCTTGTCCCGCCTATAATGGTGAGTGAAATTATATTTACACAATCTCTATTTTCATTTTTATTTCCTAGTGGTATTTATACAGTTTAATGTATTATCCAAAATCACCTGCAACTGTTTGATATTTGTAGAAAGAATTTCATGTTCTTACACTAACTGGAACTCGATGTGTCTCAGTTGAGCAAACATAATTTTTCCTGGTCGTAGTAATAAAGGCATCCAGATCTCGAATGTCTTTTTGTTCTTTTCAGGAAAATTTATTTACAATCATAAAGTGCATGCTACTATACAATGCTTGGTGCTTGGTTGCTTCAGTTTGAATACGGCTAACCGTGTAACGACAGGATGGACATGATGGCTTCTGAATAAGCCCTTTGGGGTGGTACTTTCGAATGACCCTTTCAAATAACCGTCCATCCATTGGTCTGCGTGGAACCTGCTACCGCAATTGCACTACCCTTAAGCCTGGTGGTAAAGGCTGGCTGTATCAAAGGAAATTTTCTCATTCCCGTATCCCGCTCGGAGCCATTGCGGATATGCGTTGGGATTTAGGGGGTCGAACTCCAGTGGCTGGAGATAGGCGAGCGATATGCGAAAAACCGATGAGCCATTTTAATCCACGGATGGGCAGCTTTGATCTATGCTGATGATCTACCGCTTTTAATGGGACGAACTTTAATATCTATATATATAAAAGAGTACCGCGTTATTGGCTGTTTACTTATAACTCAAGAACGGCTGAACCAATTTGGCTGAAAATTGGTGTGGAGGTAGCTTAGATCCAAGGGCCCCAGATAGGATACTTTTTATAATCCGATCGCGTCACAATGAAGCCACAATAGGCACAATGTGTTTTTTTTTTCATATACTGCAGCCTTCCCCCACCCCCCTTTCCCCCTTTTAATCGTAGGGAAGCATTCCCCAGTAAGTATTTACTTAAAAATAGTGAAATTGTACCGTACCGTGTTTTGTTTGGGAAAAAATGTGAAGATTCGTGTCAATTCCAGCAATCCTGATCTTCAGGTGAATAAGGAGATACCAGCTAACAATTAGGAATGCCAGCGCCAAATCGTGAACTGAATGACTTATATAATCGAGATGTTTGGCGCATGTTGCGAGATGTTTTGGAGGGGCAATGATTTTACTGTCCTGAAATTTCCGCCAAACACTGCCAGTAATTCCAAGATCAGCTGACGAAATGAAGTGCTTCTCTTCTTATTGGACAACGACCGTTGAACGGTTTTAGCCTGCACCAACCAGCGACAATGTTAATCTCTGATACTCTTTCTAAACGTTCGTTTTTACGGGCCGGGTTGTTAGTCCCGCGCCAACCCCCCTGGAACGCCGGAATCGGGAATCGAACCCATGGCCAGCTGCGATACAGGGACGAGCGTAACCGACTGCTCCTATCACCGGGTGCCCATTGCCTCTGGGGCGAAACAGAGTTCGCCGGGCCTGCTAGTGTTTGTATAACTTTTCATTAAACCCGTTCGTAAATTTTCACCACACCACAGAATCCCCATCGAGGGGACACAATTGAATGCACGCTAAATTGTCTGCCAGGCGGAACGACACACAGGACACCATTTAGAGGTGTTTTTCGGGACGGACACCGGACGCCGGACCGGACTATACTATAGCTAGCCGACAGGATCATGGAGATACGAAATTTACTCACACACACGGTCGTGCTCACGCATTGTCTTGTGGCAGGATTTGTACGTACTTGAGATAGGCTTTGCCAATGTAATCGAGCTGGAAGGCACAGGTTGCCGGAACCAGTAGCAAGTGAGAAAATAATGCACTGATAATGAGACGTTTTAACGACCTACACATAGAAACGTGCCCTTGATATACGATACAGCCGTTTAGGCAAAAATGTTCTAAGCGAAGAATGCAAATATTTCTGCCAAATATTTCAAACGGATCAAATGAACTTTGTCGCAAGGGTTTAGTAAAATGGCAGCATTGGTATTCTACTTATGAGTTTTCCTTAGTGAACTAGAGAAGTTCCATTGAGTTTTTCATTGTCAGAAAAGAGCGAATTGTGGCTCTGGAGTATGTTGGAAGACTAGTTTCATTTAATAGTATCTATATCAGTTTAATTGGCGCATTGCAGTACTGACCATGTTGTATTTGTCCCCCAAATAATTTGATACGACAATTTTACATTACTTATACTATTTGGAAACATTAATGTCAACCAAGAGACAAAAGGGTTCTGATAAAATTTGACACTGATATCAAACAAAGTGCTCAAGCAGAGCTGGTGGTGTTTCTTGGGCTAGACGCACGAAATGTACCGCGAATGTTTTGGATAGGTTCCGCTAGCTTGGCTCCGTATTATAATAATCATAAATCCTCGTTGATGTTCGGTGTTCGTCTGCTGGCGGGCGAGGAGGAGAATTAAAATTAAACAAAACAACCTTTCATCCCACGCGCCTCGCTACCGAGCCTTTCGTACAGCTTTTCCTATAAATGTATTGAAACATGCGCGGATGAACCGCCGGCCATGGTCGGTAAAAGCGGTTGAAAAAAATGACTGTGGGATGGAAAATGATAATAACCATGTATTACGCCTTATCTATATTTACGAGCAACAAACAGCAATGCGGATTTTAATTCATTCCCCGCTGAGTACACTCTCTGCTGCTCGTAGTTCGATAGATAATAATGTTTCCTTTGACAGAAGTTTTGAGGGGGGAAACTCACAGTGCCAAACTACGCCATATTTCAGTTAAAGTACTTTAAGAACTGTATGAGCCGAGTAGTTCTGTACACTTTTCCTAAACTTCCTTCGTATTGAAGAGCTGCTGGTAGAAACGGTATTCATGGTCAAAATATTGACCAACCTTTTCGATGAGCAAACGAGCAGCAATAAGGTACTGTGCATTTGCATTTATAGAACTCAATCATTCATTTGCGTCAATATATTGTTCACGTGAATTGAGCATAAACAAATAGTAATAAATATTGAATTAATGGTACAATAGATATGTACGTTGATATGTATTTTTGGAACTCCTGTTATTATTGGGCATGACGGCGGAACATGGGCGTGTATGATTTTGATTTTTTGTGATATTTCGGAATTGCAGTATTCCGCTTTATTCACCATCTGCATGAGGATCTGCAAGGTTACTGTTGAATATGTGTTTTACCAGCAATAATAATCGTTGATGGCTCTTTCTGCCATTGTACAGCACATTATATGTATCGTGGATTTCAGTTTTCGGTGGCGATTGAATCGATTCTTCAGTTTTAGCTACACATTTTGAGCACAAAATAGCATTAAGATGATTGATATTTTCATTTGAATGTTGACCACTATTTTTGTGGCAATAAAAACATTTAAGAAATATTACATTTGCTGTGTTTTATGTTAACGGTGATATCAATCAAAATTATGTGTAAGATACACGTCGCTCCAACACGGGCAAGCACGGAAATTGAGAAAGAGCCATGACAATCTAGTTAGGGAGATACATACTTACATTATGGAGTTACATATTGTATATAGGTGATGTATAATAAATCAGTGCAAATATTGTATAAATTTTAAGTAGGTGTGTTCAATTCCATATCAAAAACGTAATACATATCAAAAGATAAACAATAAAAATTGACACACTCACTGCGCTTTAGTGACATTTAAGGTTTTGTTTGGATAGTTTGCATTGCCGACGGTGATTAGAGCTATAGCGAGAAAAAGTAAAACGAATATATGACGTGTAGAACCCCAGAACGTTACATTTACTAAGCAATAGCTGACCCCGCATCAAGTTTCATTTTGTAAATAAAATAAACGTTTATTAGAACCAACATTTTTGCATCATTTGGCAATGCTACTAGACTCTTTGTATTGTTTATGTGGTATACGATGATACAAGTCCGTTCGACAAATCCGAAAATTGACAAAATCTGCATCGATTATTAAGTATATTAAAGGCAAATCAATTAAATGGAAGAATATTATCTTCTTACTATCGTGGGATTCTTAACCCATTCATTTTTTTAAACATCAAATATTACGAGCATGAACCTATTCAAGTTTATTACTTACACTCATTGTTTTATTTAAATACTTTTGTTTCTAGCAAGGAATTTCTATTATATATGTGTTTTAGACCTACGCAGTTGGGTTTAAAAATTTCATACATATACGATACGACCATACGAGCCATAGTATTAAACCCCTTATGATAGGTAACAAATAGCAGACCAAATCGTTTTTTCACATGATCCGCCGAAAGTTTTGCGCATTCTGATTGCCATCAGGAAGATAGGCAAGGATTTTTCATAGGTAAATGGGATATGCATCCACACAGTGCCATAAATACATCCAAAATCCATTAGTGCTCCTTTTTGTGCTATATACTAGGCTGTTCCATATGTTCGTATGCTCAATAAGTAAAACATATTTTTGATGATTTTTTCCGTTGTGAAAAATAATGTGACGCGACGATACTTATCGAGGCTTGTAAAAAAAAATTAAGTGACTGATTGAAATGAAAAGTATAACAACATAACAAAAAAAATTAGGGTCGTAGGAAGGCTCTCTGTTACCGATTATACGAACTTATTGAACAGCCTAAAACCCATTACCGTTATCCATTTCCACAAGATTAAGCATTCGTAGTGTCATCTACTGGCGACTAGTGAGATATTTTAGTAGGCGAAGAAACCTAATGCTATCTAGTAAAAGAAGATCAAAGAATTCGACAAAGAAGAATCGTTGCTGGTTTTGAAATGGCCAGCTAAATACGATATTTTTTCAATTCTACTTCGCTGCTAACTTGGTTGTGTTGCTAGAGCTATTTCAAGTCGCTAATAATCCTAGTATAAACATTTAGATCCATATTTAACGTTCAATATACTGTATTTAACAGTTCTAATACATTTAAAAAAATCTTTTTGTTAATTTTCGCAGTTGGAGGCATAGGATTTCCACTAATTTAGTGTTACACCTACTACTAAACATCTTTTTGATGAAAATATCATGCACCTTGATGTACTTTTTTTATTTTTTCAACTGTTTATATATTTTTATCTATGTTTTATTTATATGATGGGATAGGGTTGGTCAAATTCAGTTTTATGTGTCCTTGACTGAAATTGGTACTCAACAATTGACGCTTGACAATTCAACCTAAGATTTTAATGGTTTGTAACAAATTCTACATAAACATGGAATGTTTGTTGTGTATAGAACCTGTTCCTTTTCGAATACCTAAATAATATTGATTCTTCCTTGAACTTCATGTTTCTATTCATTCAAGACCTATTCAAACTCGTTGGATCGTTTGTTGCTCGATTTTATTGCTTACAACTTGGGTAGTATTCAAATAACCAATGGGATCAATAATCATATTTAGTAAAAAATCACAACTAGTTCACAACTCTCATCACAACTAGTTTCTAATTTTACAAATGTTGGGTAAGAAAAAGCCGCTGGGCCTTTCCCTACACTACTAGGCAATGTTATCTGCATATCGTTTTTCAGGGCAGTAATTTCCCGGTTGCCATATTAGAGTCGTTGGCCAGAAAAGTTCACTGCATGTGTCCTATCGATTTTGTGGAACCAAGCGAAATCAATGATAATAATGACGTGCTGACAACGGATCAGGAAATAGTTTGCGTCTAGATCATCGCCATCCGTGTGCTTATTTAGTAGCACGTTCTTGACGAAGTGAGAAGCGTTGCGTTAGAACAATTTCGAGGTGTAATTGAACCGTGAAAGGAAATTTTCAACACATGTAGCGAGTGTGAGAGGGGCCTAGTTCGTCAGTAAGGACGTCGAAATAACTTCAGTGCCACTGCCTTGAATTGCGTGACACTGGTGAGTTATGATGTTAAATCGTGCTTGTCGCCATCTGTGACCATTCCATGAAACGTGTACGCTTGAACCTTTATTATCGCAGCCCCGTTTCTCTCCTTCATCACCTCAAGTTTCTGGCGCGAACTATATTTCTACATATTAGGAAAATTCCGAAGGTAAGGGAACAGTAAAGTTAAAGCAACCAACCGGAAACAAGGCAGACTTTGCGGTCCATTAGGTGCAGGCTTTTCATTGTCTTCGACTAGCTTTCTTTTCTTTCTCCCTTGCACCCTTCAGTGTTTCTTTCTCTACTTCTAGCTCCATTTTTGTGGATCCCTTTCTATTGGTTTGTAAGTGTACGTGAAATGTGTGTGCTTCGTAAGGGGAGTGTATTGTCACGTTGTGTATGTATTCAGTTTTCAATATTGATAGTGTGCTATCCAAAGCATTGCAACATATAATGCGGAAATGAAATCTATTTCTTTGAGTAAAAAGTTCAACATATCCAACACATCAACAACAATAACAATTTTTCATGTAGTCTGTGCCGGGTCTGGTTGGAAGATGTTCGAAGACGGTGCCTAATTAGCTTAGTGCTTCATTTTGTCCTTTACGTTTCTGCGTGCATACGATCTTACCAATTTTCCAGTCTGGTTAACATACGGATACTCTTCGTTATTCTTTTTACGTGTTTCTCCAATGGTTTCTTGGGTTTTCTTCCTGCACCATCAACTTCCTTTTAAAGACGTGGCAAAGCTTCGGTCCGTTTGGTGGGCGGAGAAAAAACGGCATATTGGATGAAATAAAATTATGAGCACAATTAACCTATCTTGCCATGAATTTATAGGATTTAATCTTTTATTTATGAAATTGTAAAGAAAACGAAACCATTAATGAAGCTATAAATAAACAATCTATCTCCCTTCCAGCTTTGGGGACGAAGCTGTGCGCTGCTTCGGCTCTTCTAGTCAGTTGACTGAATCGATCCAACAGTCGAAACTATCGGCTCGCGCTCTTAATGCGAGAAGGTAAAAAGAATAAAAAACCGTGAAGCACAAGGGAACGAGCAGATTTTCTGTCTTCTTCGGGTTTGGATGCTGGCTGACCAAAGAAACGAAAGGAACACTGGGACATCGACCAGACAGCAAGTGGTGGTGGAACGGAATTAACTACCCTAATGGAGCCATATAAATAAAAATAAATCTAACCATGCGATGTAGACCACGCTTACTATGGAAATCATTTAGTTTGTGGTTTTTTTTCTTTGCTTTGCAGAATGAGTCGCCATCGAGGATCGAAATCCACTATTGTTTTCAACAACGAACAGTGCCAATTCATTGTCCCTATGAATGAATTGAAATAATGGCTTTAAAATTATGTTTAACAAATAAACAGCGAATTCAAGGATAAATCCGGTCTATCAACGATTAGAAACCGGCTGCCCTTGCTTTATTTTACTCGATATTACAACATACAAATACTTAAAATCGATTGTGTACTGCGCCATCAATATATTTGCAAGCTTTCCGTAAAAGTTTTACTAACCTACAGATCGTTTGATTGCACTTGTAGCACATAATTGTTCGTGTGTATTCTTGAAGGACACTGGTATAGTTTTTGCCCGTTAATCCCATAAAAATTCGTACTTTTTAAGGACGACCATCAATATTACGGCTGTTTCACCTTTATGTATGCTTTTTTAGGAGCCAACACTGTTGGAAAGCCGAATGTGCACTTTGCGCGCCGAGGTCATTGAAGCAATGAGATAACTGTTAAAAACGCGTTTTCCGTTTTTGGTACATTTATGACGAATTGCAGGTAAGGTTCAGTTTTTTAATGATGCTCAGCTATTTCGGAAACCATAGTTTGGAAAAAGAGTCTTCCCCTTGAAAAAAAGAATAGTCCAAATAAAACTTTTTTGTGACCTTGTACGAAATATTTGTGTGCAAAACCATAAAATGTCAATGATGTGTCCCTGCATGCTTTGTGGGAAAGTGTTTTAAAAATGCCTCGTAAGGTACAGGTGTACGATAGGATCTACGACAACACACAGATGTAAGGTTTGATTTTGAATATCGGATAAAGCTAACATTTCTAAATTGACGAAATATAAAATATGCAATATTTATTTTCTGTATAACCTACTATACTATCGCACTGTATATGAATGCAGCTATACTGTATGGAAGAAATAAATTGGTAAGCTGCTGCTCCAGTTGCTATTAGCAACACAAGCGATATTTGAACATTTTTACGTAACTTTGGATGCTCAAATGAATATTAATAAAATAGTAATAAATGTATGCTTTCGATTCGTTGATATGGTTTAAAACTTTGCAATCATTACACAATAATAAAGTGAAAACAGTTAATTGATTTCTTAAGCATAATATATACATTCTATCCTCAAATGCATCGCTTTACTACTTAATAGCGACCAGAATCGAAAGCTTGCTAATAAAATGTAAAGAAACATGGCATCGAGCAACACCAGTGGTAAGCGTAAAAATGTCAGCCATTTTAACATATCATCCAAGCTTCAACTTAATTTAAAGTTATTTGCTGACCTTTTCCCTTCATATGCAGAGATGCAGGCGGGCGAACGAACAAGAGACATTGGTTAATTAACTTCTTGCCAGTGCAACGAGTACAGTAGCACAACGACCATTGGCTAGCAACGCGTGTGACCGCCATGAAAGATCACAGATAGGCCATGTTGTGAATGCGTTGTGTTGCGCCGCCGCTGCATAGTTTAATCAGCAAACGTTTCATTCGCAAAAAAAGAACAGTAAAAACATTGAAAAGGAACCTGGTACTGGCTAGGGTTGTGTTAATACGAAAGGATCAAACAAGAACACCAGTACAAACGAGAGAATCGTTCGATTGGCATGCATTCGGACGAATAAACAAGCCGGTGGCCAGGAAAAAGAGATAAAAATTAAGTATGCACATGGCAGCGACAACGGCCTTTATAAACGGGGTTGTAAAAGTTCTATTGAGAAGATAATTCTGGGAGTCGTAAATCTAACCCAGCGAAGAAAACTCACAGATAAAAAACAAGGTATCAAGAAGGTTCTTTGCTCGAATCTACGCTTCATCGGCCTTCTTGCACCGATCACGAGTCGCCGTGTCGTCTTCCAAACACCCCCAACGCCAGGACACGAGGCCCACCACCACAGCAAGCGTTGTAAATAAAAAGAAAGAGATGGCGCGAAACAACAGCGAATCGTTGGCGGAAAGTCGAGCGAGAAGCAATCAAAATATGGCGATCGTTAAGAGAATCGGCTAAAGTGGCCTACGTCCTGAATGAAGCCTAACGACTTCACCAAAATGAAGCCATCGCACCACTTATATAGAACACGGCCATCTCTGCTCCTCGTGCAAAGTCCCTTGTGTTCGTATCGGATATGCGAAGATTCTTGCCGTAAAAGAAGTTGTAGAGGAAATTTATGAAAATTTTATTTTATTCTCATCCGCAGGATTCAGCGGTCGGTGGCTCAGACCTTGGGGGACCATTAAAGTAATAAATCTTCCAACCGTAGCTCATGGCTTGAGCGTCTTATGCCTCTCACAAAGCAATTGTAGTAAACTATGACTCCAAATTTTTTTTTTTTCAGTCGTAGCTCCAGTTCGATGCCAATGAGACCGTGGTACACTCGGGGGACCAGTCAGAAAAGATATTGCAAGTCACTAAAACTGAGCGGTAGCAAACTCGGTGAAAACTTCTACAGCGAAACGGCAGACGAAGGCAAAACGACGCAGGTGGTACCCGGAAGCCTGGACCAAAGTGAGATGGAAGCAGAAAAAATGTGCACATTATTAAGATGTACGTCGACCACGTGCTTCGATGTTTCTGGAAATCGCGAATGAAACCAACTCGGAGTTCAAGTTACACATCGTTTGCGTAGTTCTTGGCCTTCAAGCGATATGCAAAGCAAAGGTGAGCTGTTTTGCGCGAATAACAAACATATCATACACAGTTTGGCTTTAGTCGAGAAAATACAAACATAAGTTTAACGTTATGATCAAACGC
The DNA here is from genome assembly GCF_943734635.1 of Anopheles cruzii. Taxonomy (NCBI): domain Eukaryota; kingdom Metazoa; phylum Arthropoda; class Insecta; order Diptera; family Culicidae; genus Anopheles; species Anopheles cruzii. The sequence goes on from NC_069145.1 coordinate 49,806,176, forward strand.
TTCTTTGTTGGGTATCTTCTATTCTCTTCTTCCAATGGTTTCTTGTTTGATAACTATTTGTATTAATACAGGTTTTATGGCAATGTTTCGCCTGACCTCTAACGGTTTCTAGGATTACAATTTTTGGTTTGGTTTCATGGCCATTGACAATAGATTGCGACACATTTGATTGCGTGCGTTAGGCTCACTTTCCTGTTTCGCCCTGCGACAATTCTATTCCGCAACCGGGCCGATGTGTGTGTGAAATAGCTCAACTCTGCACAAAGATAGCGAATCAAACAACTAGATTCTTTGTGTACTGGCGTAGAATTTCCATCTTTTGTTCTCTATCTTTTCGAGCGTTTAATGTTTTTCTTCCCACTCGCACTTTCTCGACGTCCTTTCTATGGAACACGCGATATCGAGTGGATAGCTTTCCACGCCATCGAGCAAAGGTTGCACGCTTCAAGGAGACAGTCCGAAATCTATGTTTATAAGACTAAAATGAAGGAAAGACGGTAACCGATGGTACAAAGAGAAGGGAATTTATCGGCATAATGGCCCGCTATATCTCTTTTTTATGTTTATAAGAAAAAGAAACATTTTAATGGGAAAAGATCCTCGTACCACTGGCTTCCACGCCTGGCCAGGACCTCAGAGAAGGGAGAAAAACTTTTCGAAAACGCACACCACCACAAGCACAAAGCATGGTGCAAAAAACGCGCGCCTGGCGATCAATAAGGCTAACGACGCTAACACAGTGTGTAGGGCCAGGACTTTGAAACGTTTGCGTTTTTGGAACGGCAGTAGCCTCCACCATGTTTGGGCCGGGTTTGGGAGTGACTGCAAATGTTATCAACTTTCCTCCCACCCGTCTACCTATGAGAAAAGAAAGAATTTTCGCGCAAGTTTATTCCCGCAACGTGCTTTGCTGCTGTAGAAGGAAAATTGAAAATTTTTCCCCAGCGTGTGGCGGTCGCGGCCACTTTCTACACGGAGTTTTGGACGATTTCGCCAAGACCATAGTTGCTGTTTTGGCGCTCCTTCATCTCGTCAACCATTTCCCTCTCTTCGGAGGCTCCAGGGAAGCTATCTTTCTAATTATATACTTAATTGAACAAAATTAAATTGGTTTCTACCTATGCCACAACGCACGGAGAAAGAAGTAGATAACGCAAACGGGAGCTTTGAGGTTTCAAAGATGCTCAAGCAACAGATGCAATGTTTCTGCGCAGATGCTCCGAATGTCTTTCAACACAATCTTACGGCTTGCCATGAAGGTGTGTCGTTTAGCTATATCGACGATTTCGTGGTATTCTAAAACTCCAGAACTTAGTATTTTGATAACTACAGAAAAATCACAGTGAGTCTAAAACGAAAAAGGTGTTCCCGTGACTGGTAACCTAGTTGTTTATTTTCTTATCAGTTTGTAAACGAATGATAACTTTGAAACGAAGTTACATAGGGTAAACTATTCTTGAAAACATTGTATATTTCTTGCTTGTGAGTAACTGTTTGAAGAGGGTTGATGCGAGACACAACCATTTTTGACCAAAGTTAAAATAAAAAAAAACAATATTTAAAGAAACAACGGTTTAAATATAACTCAATTCTTTTTTTTTTTAAATGACCTCACACGGTGGGATTGGACATTGTTTTAAATTTTAATTGTTGGGAAAATCCAAGAGTTTTCCACCAATTCATAGGTTCAGGAATGGCATTGTGACTACTGTTGCTCGTCAATGAATAAATTGTGTGAATAGATGGATATTCAGAGTTAAAAAAAACCATATAAGCAAGCTATTAACAACAAAATCCTTAATAAAGTAATTGAAATTATCTTATTTACTTGCTTCTTACATCTAAATGTTTTGAATGGAGGTGGAGTAACAATATGTGATATTTCAAGCATAATTGTCGTTGTTTAGTCGATTCTTTCGATCATCAATCAGATGTTTTGGTCTCGAGTATTAGATTTTTACTAGGTGAGTCCTTAGACTGTTCCTTTAATGCTACGCTTTGTTTGCCCCTTGTTCTGTGGCCGCTGAAGAATCGCTCTTGAAAAAAAAACCTTGCCAATTTTCCATTTCGATGGATTAGAAGTATGATAAAAACGTCATTATTTAGATAGTTTTAAGCTGTTCGAAAGTCTGAACAAGCTAGCTTTAGAATGAGCTCGTCTATTGGTCGCGCTTCGAATGCTAGGCCCTATCGTGGTTCAGAAGCATTGCGCATCCTCCATGATATGCTGTAGCCCAGATGGGCGGGCATTGCGCAGATTGGAACAGTTACTGATTTCGCCTTGTGGAGACTATCTAAATGCGAGACCACGCGGTGTGTATATATCACGTAAACGACCTGCGGAAAATTTTGGGTTTTTTGTAAGCCACGAACATAAGAAATTTGAGAATCCTTTAAGAAGCAGCATGAAAGTTTCCTCTTTTAGGTATTCTGAAAAAGAAATACAATTGAAGCGTGCTTCTCGTATGAAGTCAAGGAAAAAGAACATTCCTTGAGCAGATGTGAAAATGCCTTGGTCGGTTTCCACGTGGCACGATATAAGCATTAGTCGTTAGCACTGATGATGCTGAGGCTAATCGTGCTTGCTTGGCAAACTAGGCGAATTTTCCTGTGCTAATTTTTTGACTTGATTTTCAATTACTCTTCATGAAAAGAGTTTTTCAGCAAAACACCTTTACAACTGAAAAATCCCGCCTTTAGTAGTTCGCCACCGAATGTTTTTGTGCAAGTAGATACAGCATTGATTTTCAGAAACTATATACGTACCCACTAAATGGGAAATGTACATAGCTTTTTCTGACTAGACTAATACAGAAAATGTTAGAAAACGGTGAACTTCTACATAAAATAATAATATTGAATTATATTAGATTAAAATGGTTAAAATGGTTAAAAGCTAAGTAATTTTCTTTTCTTATTTAAGTTGTGGAGGTCAAAATGGCAGCGTTTGATGCCGGGCATCCTTCAATAACCGGATTGCTTCAATATAATCAGCATTCCTGTGATTAATAGTAGAATTTGATTGTCATTGCTTGCGATAGAAAAAACCGTCTAGTGGAGTTTTGAATAACCTAGATAAGGCCTAGACTATGATTATCAATTATTGGGCCGATGCGGATTTCTTAGAATCAACAATTTACATCAAATTTCGCGAATGAAACTTTTAAATGTTTCTTCAAAAACAATGATATATAGAGAAAAATTCTGAAAACTTTCAGATTGTTGATACTTTGAAATTGTTTGGATTGTTTAGATTGGAAATTTAGATTGTTTCAACTAGGGTTGAAGTTGCAGGAAATAGGGGAGGTTATAATGAATTATCGTGCCAAAGATGCCAAAGATGTAATTCAGATGAGTTAAATTACAAAAAGGGGACAATATGCAATCCCATTGCACGCGTGCCAAGCGGCTCTTCATGTTCTCCAATAAGACACATAACCATAAAGCATTACTCTTCACATGTGCGAGTACCCATTAAGAGTACACCTAACTAACTATCACTCTAATTAAAACAACCGCAATATTACCCCGATAACGTGTTGGATTGCCCGTTACTGCTTTCGTTTTAACCCTTAAGACATGTTTTGCGATACTTTTTTTCCAACACTATTGCGTCGCTCTCTTTTTCACTCCATTTTTCGTGCGCGATACGTTTATACTAGCTACTTGCGATGGTACACATATGGTGCACGATGTACGATACTGTGGCTTAATGTAAAAATCGATATAAATTATGTAATCGAAAATAGTATATCATTGTGTAACAGTTTGGTTTTGGGTAGGAGGATGTTGTCGGTTAAGGTTTTATCGCTTGTTAACCGTTTTGTACTTACAGCTTACCTCAAAAAACAAAAGTGTTTTTCTTTTTGTTCTGCTTAATATAATACTCATAATAAACAGTCTAACAAAATAGTATGCACACCCCAACCGTTCACATTATTACCAACTGCTTACCAGGTTTTTCGTATGTTTTGAAAATCAGAGTACTTTTGCTAATTGAAACGGTATCGCATAATGAGCGAAAAGAAAGCGGTTGTAAAACCCATCCAACGTTGGATCAACTCCGTCTCCACTTCACTTATGAAAATAAGCCGTTTCAATTCTCTTCTTAATTGCGTCCTTGGCTTTTAAGTGAATTGTATGTTTGTGTCCGTCAATGTATAATTAAATAATGCATATTGGCCACGTTCTGTAGGACGTCCTTCGCAGAACCTCACATAATGCAACATTCCTATTGCACATTCCTGTTTCAATTAATGTTCATGGTGTTCTCAGTGTTTCTAGGATAATTGTAGAAGAGAAGAGGAGATCGTTGACCGTTGTGAGGAGCTAGAGCATTGTGTCCCACAATTCAATTCTTCCGCAGGACTACAGAAACGGGAGTTTTGTTTTGCATCTTTCATATAATCCAATGTCGTTGGAATGTTGTTGGGTTAACCAGGGTGAGCCAATGGTGCTCTTGCACCATTAAATGTAATTTATTTATCACATCATCACCATTTCCTTTTAACAATTTTAATGACAGTACTATTCTCGCCTACTCTTCTTTTATGCGACAGTATATTAAGGACATATATGAAAGAGCTGCACTGGAAGTCAGATGGGTTAGAGGACGAAAGAAAGAACTGGCGACTACTTGCACGTAACTGATGATCACAAAAAGCGCTAGTCATTAAGAGCTTCATCATATGGCTATTAAATAGGAGTTTGTACTTCAATTCACCGAATATAATTAGGGAAATTTACAATTCTAGTCAGTGACGTTGCTTTACTAATTAACCAACTAGTTACTGTGAGGTGTCGAACGGTAAATTCAACTGACTGTTACATACATAAGAAAATTAATGTTCTCTCAAAACAAGAATTCATACTGAACCAGAACTCCATGCCATGTATCACGCTGGAAGCGACCAAAGACTATTATTTATATGTGGTATTCATCGGTTTAATTACTATCCCTAAGAACCTTTCAAATAAAAAATTATTATTGTTTTGTTTCTTGGTTTGTATTTAGGCACAATAATTTGAAAGTTATTTGATTATTTGATTGTTAATTATTTGAAAATTACTCTATGGACACTATCTTAGGTTGTTGATGAACAACGGCACCGCGGTTTGTTTATGGTTTGGTCCATGACATGCAGTGTGTAGTTTAATTTTGAGTGGCTTAATCCTAATTTACTTAAAGTCATCGCTACATAGAAAAATAAAGTTTTCATCTGTTGGGATAACAGAGAAGTAATATCACGTAATTAATGTTTTTCAATAAAGTTAATGAACTACCAGGGTTCGGATTGACGTTTCAAACAATGGAACCGTTATTGGTACCTCGTAAGATTTTCAGGATAATCAAATCAGGATAATCCTTTTACTTTATATTAATCTGGAAATCGCCTTTTGTTATTTGTTTTATTTTAGTAAAAACTGTACGAATCGACTATTGTATACCCTTATACATTTACTTGTTTGAAGTAAAATATACTGTAGATAATTGTCAATACTAAGGAAACAATTTTAACCCAACTTTACAAAATTTTCATAGTTGATCTACACAGCTTGGAAAGAAATTTTAGATAAACCGCATTTCATAAAGGATACTTGTCGTCGTACTTGAGTTGATGAAAGGTTTACACTTTTGAACTGCTTTAACAAAAATTTAAGTAAGAGAAAATCGATGAGAAAAAGACGTTGTTGCACAACTTTCTTTGTTGTACAACATCACGATATCCAAAATGTTGATATCAGAATTAAGGTAAATGAAATAGTCGTTGCTCACTTTGACAGTTCGTTATTAGTAGTCGTATTAAAGCATGGCTTCTCTAGTACAACTCTTGGGATTCGAAAATTGTATGCCAAAGAAAACTCCGAAACATTTGAAGAAACGCAAAAACGCAAAGCAGCGCAAAAAGAGCGATCGGCAACCAGCATGGCGCCCGTGGGAAGGAAAAGGGTCAGAATTTATGTTTATAAACCCACTGGCGTGGCGTATTGTTTACTTTTAGGGTCCTGTGGGTGGGAAATGGAGAACAACGAAGAAAGTCTCTCCGCCCACCGGAATGCGCGGGCGACGGATGAGAATGGCGGCGGCTGAAGGAACATTATCGCAGCATGGAACCGACGTTCGCGGTACATGGTGGCGGCACAATATCGACATCAAGCATCAGCAACGTCAGCAACAATAGCGCTAGCTGCCGCAGTCAAGGCGGATGTTCTTTCCTTTTTCCGAAGAAGGTTTTTTCCAAGATCCCTTACGCTGCCAGTCGGTTTCCCCCACTGAATAATAAAGTTTATTTTTGCTCCGAGGAAATTGCTACGATAAATCTTTTAAATGGAGCAAGTCTTTTAATGAGGATAAATATTTCAGCTTCCTTTTGCTTCCGAACCGTGTCCTTAATGGCAGTGTGGTCGTCTCTGTGTTTGCCATTGGAAGGATACCCGCAGACCGACCCAAGAATCTTGCAAATGGGATCTTAACGAATCTCTTTTTCGTACGCCCTTGGCATGGCGAATGTGCGAAATTTCTTACGCCCCACTCTTGTACCAAGATAACGCACATCGGCTTTCGGAAGAAAAGAAAAGATGGAAGCTTCGCCGCTGCTTCCGCCGACTCTCGCGTTCGTCGTTTGCAGGCAAAGCGAAACGGCAATTTACATAAGCAGAGGTATGTTTTCGGTGGAGTTTTATTAATATTTGAACAGTCCACTGCAGAGCCGGTTTCAACTTTCCGGGGGTAGTCATGGTGGGAGGTTCTGTAAATTAGTGTAGAATTCAAATTCTGCGTCCGTTCGGCTAGTGCTGCTTTCGATACCCTGAATGTCAAATCTGCTAAGAAGATTGAGAATATTCTAGTCAAAAGTAGAAACAATTCGCAAGTGAAGTATTACTTCTTTAAAACAGAGGTGATGTTTTTTTCGTGTTGCATTAACATCATCGTTTCAAGTATCAAAAGTTTTTTAGTTAGATGAGATGCAAGGAAACGCCCTACCAAGGAACAGAAAAAGATGTTAACGAACAGACTTTAATACATGGGAATTTTCATAAATTACTAACGAAAATATAAACCAAACATAACCTAATCACATTGAACTATCCTCAGCAACTGATTAGCAGATCCAGTAATAACCATCAACTTTTAAACAGATTTTTCTTTAAATCAAATTTTATAAATTCGTCGTTGTCAGACGACTAGACTAGTAAAGCCTTTAAAGATGGAAAATATTTATATCTTATCGTAAAAGTTTTGGTAAAGTAAAAAAAGTAAAAGTTTATCAATAGTTTTCGTTATAGTTTTGACAGTTGTTTCGTCGACTCTTTTGAAATTAAGGAAAAATCGTTAATGGAAAATTATTCAAATCAAATTCTTCGTAACACAGTGACCTCTATACGTCAGAAAGTAAAACTTTATGGCGGAGTGAAATTATCCCGGTGAAATTTCTAGCACCACTCATACATCTCATTCGAAGAGCTTTTCATATTTGCTATCTCTTTTTATCACTAGGTACACTGTGAATAATAAAAGCAAATAAATTCAATGTGTTTCAATGTTGGAAAGTTTAGACGCTCAACAAATCACATGATGAACGCAAACTAGAACAAATACTTTTTTGCAGTTATCGTTATCTCGCTGTCACTTTTAGTATCTTTCTTTGTCGTTCATATTTGGTATCAACCCAGGTCGGGTGGCAAAGCATGGGGAAAAGGCGGTCATAAAGGAACTTTAAAAGTGAGAATTTTAGTTTCATTTTCCCAAAATGAATAAGTTGTCTATGAACAACACGAGTTTTTAGCCTCCTACGTTGCGTAGATTCCGAAAGTCGAAAGTCGAAAGAGCGATAAAAATTACTCTTTAAAACCAACTTTTATCAACTACTTTTAACAAGATCGTTAGCACAGTTCTGCAATGGTAATGTACCTAATTAAAAGGTAAGAAAGGGCTCTTCTTTGATGTGCAAAAATCACATATTCAAGTTTGGCAAGTACATTTTCATTGGAAATTAGTATAGAAAACTACGAAAACATACAATTCAGTTTATGGTAAATTGATTTCACTTTTTCGCAATAGAGGGCTTTTTTCACACTCAAAATTTACTTACAACATGTGTCAAAAGTTTGTATGATTTTAAAAAATTATTTCGAATAACGATAAATCATCATCTAATAATAATATTAGGTTATTTTGCATACTATTTTGAGAAAAACGTTGAAAAAAGCGAAGAAAGAAGCGATTTTGCCTAAAACAAAATATGTCCGCCAATTATATACCAATTCCCCACAGTGCAAAGGTTTTCAGCTTTTTATGGCACTTTCTCAGCTTTCTCGGCTTTCTATACTGTACACTGTTAATTGTAACTGGAAAATGTTGGTGTGATTTTCGTTTAATTTTTCATGTTTTGATGTGTTTTTTAAATATTTTTTTAATGTTTATTTAAATAGATTATCCGTAGCAATTGGTACAGGCCAGGAGAGAGATAGATATGTGCTAGGAAATATTTTACAACTTCTACTATCAGCGCGTAGGTGAAAGAAAAAGCGAAAAATGCTAAGACCTTATTGATTTTTTGCTGTTGGTGGTGATGATTAAGGAGTAACTTGGAGCTCCCAAATAAATAAAAGATTTCTAGAAAAACAAAAATGATACCTACTATACCTAAAACTGCAATTGAAGAAAGTAAGTAAAATATAGGAGAAATTAAAAAAGGGATGTCAAGGATACTGTATACAAAGACAAAATATAACCAACCGGCCAACAAATACAATTTTTACCTGTTGTGTAAAAGTGTCATTAAACTGCACCAACTTCTGCACAACCTGTCTGCTTTGGCTATTTCTCATCAGCAAGAGGAGTCATAGAATTCTGCACATTCTAAATATTTGTTCGCTTTACATTTTCTAAATGGGCATTTTTGATACAAATTTTGTAAAAAAGCAAGGTATACAAAATGGTCAAATGGTCAAACGGTTTGCTTGATGTATATAGAAACATTATATACTTATGCCAACATTCTCATTTGAGAACCAGCAGAGAGCATTTGCAGAGAGACGAAAGCAGGCAGAGAGAATAGGGAACTCAGCGCAAGCGAAATGGGATGATAATAAAGCGAGAGCAATAGCTCTATTGCTACTCGTAAAGTCCGCCCTTTATCGGTGTGATGCTTTCAGGTTATTCGACGGCCATGTTTTCATGAGATGACAGAATAAACATTCACCACCAAAAGTGAAGAAATTCTATATAACCGAATATTTTTACAAATATTGTTTTGAGCGATGGAACCGAAATCATATCATTCTTCGTGAGCCGGAAAGGCACAGTGATAGCGGTTGATTCGTGTTGTTTCTTTGATTCCATGAAGCCGATTTGTGTTGTTTTTAAAACTAATTCTCTTCTTATCCGGAGCTTTGACCGGATAATTTTCGAAATTATTTGCTCGGTATCCGATATTATTTATAGGCCAAAGGCTGTTTTTGGAATGTTCTTCTATTTGAAGAACGATTTTTCCCGCCGGCTTTTTTAGAATATGCCAAAATGTCGATACTTATGAATCGTTAAATGTTCAAACATGTCAAACAAACCAGATAGTTTGTGAGAAAGGAAAATTTGAAACTACCATCACGTTTTTATGCGTACTATGTGTATTCGCGTTTAGTTTATCGTCTATATACTCGAAAGATCCCACGAACACAATCGGGGTTTACAAGTCATTAAATTTTTCGATTGGCTTAGCACACAAGAAAACTACTTACAATGTTCGATAGTAAAATGTAATACGTTTTGAAGTTTTGCATACCTAAAAGAGAAAGAGACATAGAGAAAAACAAATGAAAACAGTTAGTATTCAGAAAACGATTTTTTTTGTTAAAAACACAAAATATGTTCACATTCAGCAGATACATTTTTGATAAACGGTTAACTTATTTTGCAACTTCTCACATAAGAAATATTTGTCAAAATTGTCTAGATTATAGCTACACTGGTATTCAAAGTGACCTTCGTGAATAGACTTGTAATGCCATTTGCTAACGTAGGGAAAACTGCAAACTGCGGTTTAGGAATAATTGCGTCCTTGCCTTACGTTTCCTGAGTAGAGAAACTTTCTAAATGGCATGCTGTTCCATGGAAAAGGGTAGAAAGCTGAACACATTGATACCAGCTGGGAAATATATTACCTAGAGGCCGTAAAAAACGTTCCATTATGCTTGGCAAACTCTTTTGCAGTGAGACCCCTTCCGGGCAGAACCCTTGCGTTCTTTGCCAATTTCGCATACCTTCCCTAAATGACTGAAGCCCGAAGAGAAGATGAAAGCAAAAAGCGAAACAATCTACCCTTAGGTTATACGGTTTGTTTTAGTGAAATCCTCATTCACGCCATAAAACCATAAAAAAGAAAGTTGCATTTTGAAACTGACTAGTTGTAAAGTGTTTTTTATCTATTGTTCTTTAATCACTATGAATAAGGCTCGAAGGCTGAGTCTTACGAGAAATTTGTGACAGAGTTCTCTCTCGTTCATAATGGTTAACTCTAACCTCTAACCGTTAAATAATCTAACCGCTCGGATCAATGATAATCTGTGTTTTCTGATTAAAAATGAGGGATGATTAAAAATAAATCTGACCTTTGGCATCTAGATTGGATGCTTTACGCAGTTACACTGTACGGTAAACTTTCCACAAAGACATCACTCATGCTTTTGATACGACATCACATGACCAACTAGGCCAATAGCACTTATCACAACAATTTACACTACACCACGCTATGCAACAGCATACATGTGTAGACATGCAAAATATATCACAAAGCACAGAAATCACAAACCACATTTCTTTTCCTCTTTTTGACAATAAACATTTTAAGGCACTGATGAAGCACAGCGAACACTTGAAGCACTGATCGTGACATCGCACAGATTCACATATTCCACACGACATGCGAGGCACGACTATCGTGCCCCGTCTTCACGGCACACGCACGCACGCTATAACAGGACACCGCAAAACCGCATTTGGCAGTGCACAGTGAACCCAAACACCACACCGCCATGGTTTCGTTGTGCGAGCGGAGTGTAGCAACCAGGACGTAGCCACGAAGTTAGCAGCCATCTGAATTCGACGCTTCGTTGGTTGCTGGAGCTGTCAAAAAATCATCGCTGTTAGCTGTGTCCGTCCGGAGTGAGGGCGAGAACAGCATGGAATGCGGCTATCGCCACGAAGAGGAAGACGAGGACTACAGGACCGGAAAGCTCCAACTACCAGGCATCTGTAATGGGATTCGAAAGGAGAAACAAAATGCCTCATTTTAAAACGCCGTACGTCGATGTTTTGAATAAGAACTAAACAATATTTTGGTTTCTCAAGAACGAAGTATACAGGATTCTGCACAAGCCCAAAAACGTTCAACGATTAACCAGAAAAGTTGCTGCACCTAACGTTGCGCATGGAACTGGCAACACTGTCTATATAGCCCCGAGGAATACAGCCCAGCCGATTGCCTTCAATAATATGCTCGGTGGGTTGGTTTGTGCCAGTTTTTCGGCAAAGTTGCTATGTGCTCGTTTATGCTTCGGGTCGGTGGTTGTACCGTAGTTACCAAGAGAGAACTGGTCTCGTGACACCGCCGTACGATAAACGGTGTGAGAGCGAAACAGAAAGCTATAGAGTGAGAATACCAAAGACGCATGTGGAAAACCACGGGCAAGTGCGAGAAGAAGGTATATAGAGTGTCTGAGAGTGTAGAAACGTGCTCATTCCACACGAAGTCTTGCCTAAAGGGAGGTATCGACATAATCGAATCCAATTGATGGGAGAGAATGTTTGTATGTGCATTGCATTCAGGATAAACTGTTCTTTTAGAAGCATTTTCAGTGGTGAACAAGATTGCAGAGAACTACTAAAGGAAAAAAAACGGCTGACATACGACGCGGTTAACACGCCCAAATGATTATTCCTCCTTTAATATTCTTTCATAAAGGATGATATACAGCAATGAGCTCGTGCATGGGGTGGAAAAAGGGATGCTTCGTATGTCTCGTAGTAGAAAATATTGCGATATAGCTTGCTTTAATTATGCGTTCGACGCTCCACCACATTTTATTAAACAACAGTTTGGAGGTCAATAAGGTCGCGGCACGGGCTTTTCATTGCGCGTCCACTGAATTTCGCACTCGAAAGACATTGTTTATCAGCAAACTGTTTGGAAGCTTTGTGATGTTTAGGTGAATGCAAGAGACTTAGACTGCAATACCGAAGACTACCAATGTCTCAAGTTGCTGTGGCCGCCAGCAGCAGTTGTTGGTCGGGCTGTGGAAAACCTGCCAATCGCGAGATGACAACTAGCGGCACGAAAGCGTACAAGAGTAATTCTTTTCTGAAGACTTTTTCTTAAACACTCTCGAAAAAAACCACATCATTATCGTTCTGTAAGTTGAAGACGTATGCTTCATGACATTCCCAATATCGCTAGAAAGAAGCTCGTCAGGAGAACAGTATAATGTAATAGTATTTGTATAATCCAGTCCGTGCAGAACAAAAATACACGAGCAAGAAAACAGCTAAATGTTACTTCTCCAGTTAAATAATGACAAACGTGTAAACCTTAAAAGAATACAAATAAATCCAACACATTTCAATGGCGTACACGAGTCTGAACTTCAATCTGCTTCTGAATATGTATTTTACAAACAGCATGAAAGATATGAATGAATGACGTGAATGATACGGCGACATGAAATGATTACTAAATGTAAAAATAACCGCAGGTCCGCTTCTTACTAAAATCGAATTAGAAAACGCCATTAACTTGACAACAAATATTGCAAAAAAATGTCATTCATGGCAACTTAAACATTCATTGTAAATTATGAAATTTATCGCTTGTTTAGTATTGTTAGTTTGTTAGTAATATTCTGTTCAGCATTGTCCAAATTCGTTCCAACTATACAAATGTATCCGCTGCCTGATCTTTTTTTTAGACCTATTTAAAGTAACAGTCAAAGAATAATAAAACAACTATAATGTCTTACTAATATTAGGTTTAAGAATCAGATCAAGGGGATAAGATGGTGGCTTTAGTTTGAGTTCTTAATGGCAAATTAGAATTGAGTCCAAGTACATGTAACCACAGTATTGCTGCGTGGATGTCCAGTTGGATGCAAATTTCTGGATCTGGAGATTTCACTTGGTCAAACTTATCGTTTTCAATCTCAATGTTTGCTTCAAAACATAATATTTTGGAATATAGAAGAAACCAACATAAATAAAGACAATATAGCAATGGGCCTTGGGCATGTACAAACTTTCATGTTTATTTACAGTAGAGTTTAATACAAAAACAATCTCCGTCATCCTTCTTTTTCTTTTGGACAACTTTTTTTTTTAATTTCAATCACTAAGCCTCACCATATCCGCACGATAGTTTTACGTTTGTTTCGGTGTATCGGTGTTTCGTACGAATAAAGTTGTATTTCATTTGAGATCAAGTACAAATTTACCCAGAGATTCTGTTTGCACATTTAGCTAGTTGGTATCGAATGTTATAGTGACCAAACTAAAACAAAAAACTCGAAAATAAGATACTTCACACCTTTATGTTTTTTGAATTTTAATATTTTATTTGTTCGTTCATATTATTTAGTTTACTTGTTCTATTTAAATCTAGTTCACTTTCTTGACTAATTTACGTATGTTATTTCCCATTCACGATTAATGTTATGAGCTTACTAATTAAAAGTTATTTAAAAGCAACTATGTACAAGTTAAGATTTTCCATGCTACACCTAGTTTAATTGGTTTGAAATGCATCCAATGAGCAATCAGTGGCTTTAACCCCCGATTCCGTATTTCATACAGACCTCTATAATTAATGTTTGAAACAAAGTTTCAATAAATGTTGCATAATGAAGAAAATGGTCGAGCGTTTGACTTAGAATTACTTAAAACATCCATTCAAAATGCGCCCGATGCTCGCCAAAAACTATTACATTCAGTTACAAAGAATCAGCAGCCAAACAATTAAATACGTCGTAAACACCGAAATTAATGAACAAAACAGAGAGATGTTTAACAAATAACAATGAAACTGAATTAGATATGTTGTTGAAGTGTGTCGCGATGAATAAAATTTTACTTTTTTTTATATAAAATTTACATGAAAGTCACAGAATGTAGATGTGAAAACATGTTTTGGCTTTAGGGGTGGTATCATCCTCAGTCGAGTGGATGTCATTTATTTTCGGTCGTATGTCCCTTTCAACCACCTCAGTATTATAATTTCCATTAGGTTTTTGTTGGTACAATAATCAGTAATTACAATAAGTCTATTAATAGGTATGTGTATTATATTTATAACTGTTGCTCACACTTACAACTGGACAGATTTGCTTTTACTTATGTTTTAATCAAAATTTATCCCAGTCAAGAAATGCCCGCCATTTAGTGAAACTGTTTCAGCATTTTTTTAGCATGTTGGAGTTCATGTTCGTGATGGGATGGCGATGATGATGATGTTGGCCCTATGAGAAAAGAAAGGTTAAGTCCACAGTGTAAATCAAGGTTGTTTTCGCTTCAAAGTGCGTCATAATAGTACTTTGGAAACATTCAGGCAATTTTTCACAGAATATGGGATCTAGTTACAGATGAAGTAATGTAGCTTTTATATTCTAATCTATTATTAAATCTTTACAGTTTTAATTACGTATGTGAAGAACAATCGATCGAGCTTGATATCGTATTGGCCGATATCATTAACCAGCATTGATTACGTACGTTTTTTGTGACTTCTTGATGGCTATATTTCTTTTGCTGGACTACACTTATTGCTACTAATTATTTCAAAATAAGTTCATTGACCTAACTAATAAGACTTAAATATAAATCTGAGCCAAAATGAAGGACGGGATGCTAAGGTAGACAATGTAATGGAAACGTTTCTTAATGAATTAGACAATAATGATTAGTTTGAGTACGTTCAATTTAAATAAACAATTCAATCAGAAATGTGGACTCACTGGTGAAGTTTTTGCAGATGAATAATTCCGCAGTTTCGCGCCTTAGGTAGCCCTCTCGAAATGAAAGGACTGATCACTCTTACAAGAATAAATTGTAGCACTATTTAGAAATTGTTAATACATAAAAGATTTAGTTTTACGGTTGCTTTTTCGCTTAGTTTCCCTTACATTATTGTAATATCTAAAATACTATAATAGGTCTGTATTTATAAAACCAAGTATGAAACTTAAAAACGGGAAAGAACACTGGGTACAACGTGACAGAAGGAAACGATCTGATTGCTCAATAATACAATAATTCATCTTCTCAAGCCTGAGACGAGAGGAAAAATATGTATATAAAGTTCTCTAGTTGTTAGATCCTTATAAACTAGTACGTATATTTGTTATAATTTTTCTCGTTTTCATACTTTTTGCTTTCTAATTACGTCCTGTTATTTTGTTTTTAATTTTTACGTTATTTAACCTGTAAGAACATGTCACTATCATGGAGTTACGTATTTCTCTGGTTGTGTGCATTGTATTTTGTTCATATTTTTCACGTTTTGCCAACAACTCGCGTGTGGGATGTTTGGTTTACTATTCAGTTTGCATCAAACTATCTGAGCTTCACAGTATGATTTGCACTAACACGAGCGTATGTATGTCAACGTTTGCCTTTATCCAACTCTTGTTTTTCAGTTCCGCGCCTTCATGCTCGCTCAAAAGTTATTTTTTATCGTTCTAAGTTGAACTTCAGTAACAAAATAGTAACAAAAGATAACGATGTATTACACTTTCAAATAAAACAAAAACTTCTAGCTATTGCATTTTCTGCCAGCTTCTTTTTCCTGCAAGTGACACCGGAATCAGTGGCCGTTTGATGATACTGATTGAGATGTTTGTTTCCGAGTCCGAGTTTCCGAAGATGTTTGCAGTTTCAATGGGATGACAATCGCACGAGGTTTCGGGTTCGCCAAATGATGCCCGGGAACGGCGGCAGTACAGATGAGTATCGTCATTTTAGCTCCAACCAAGCAAAATAAAGTAGTGATGGGAGTGCGCCTTTGTGCTCATGTGTTGCTCAATTTATCAAGATAAAACAAATTATCTTCTAATACTCATGTTTGCGCTTCAAGTTCAAAACAGTCGTTTGCGTTATTACCATCACAGTAAACAGTATCGGAAAATAAAAACAAACGTTAAAAATGAAGAAAAAAGAAAGAAAAAAGTAAAATGATTTAGTATTGGAAATGTGTATACAAGAAAAGTTAGCTTGTATTTTTTGCCATTCCTTAAGCTGTTAGAAGGTGTTTAGGAAGGAATATGTACGTTTTCGCGTGTTTTGTTTTTTATCAATACTTTTAATTTAAGTTTGATCGGACTCTTTTTAAGTTGTCTGAAATTTTTTCAATGGAATCGTGTCTCATCCATTACGGTTTACTATTTCAGTTCTTTTGCGCACAATTTTCATCAACGCTGTAATTTCATGGTACTGACATGGCGGCAATATTCATAAAATATTTTAATCCCATCTTTTATTATGTTGCATTACCTGAAATGAAGAAGAATAACAACCATGTCATGGCAAATGCAAAGGCATTAAAGAAATAACAAAGCAAGGATGCCGCAAAAAAGGAAGAAAGAGAAAGAAAATTGGGAGCCGGAAAGATAGTTAGAAAAGAAGAAGTATGAAAATTGTGGCCAGACAAAAAAACTGTAGTAAGGTTGCAATATTTTCATTGATATGCATGTCTCAGACACAAATGAATCAATAAACGTAATTTTGAGATAACAGTTCTATCAAATACCATAAATAGAAAAGGAATAAAAGCAATTCATTCAACGATGTATGGAAGGACATTAAAAATCAATAAAGACTATCATCTAGAACTGGCAAAGTGTTGGATGGTAGACAAAAATGAACAAAAACTTCATATGTGTTTTAATGAGTAAGCTACACTTGATAAATGAATTCAAAGCATTAACGAGAGGTTTGAAAAACCTTATTCTACGCGAAGTTGGTTGATGTTTTTCATACAACCTTTTCTCTTCGTGGTGAAATTAGAACTGGACAACTCGTTAACAGGGCCAAAAAAGCTCTACTGAAACACGTTTGAAAACACACAAACATTCACATATAAGGAAAGGATTGAGAACGGAAATTTTGAAAATTGGGAACTTGGATGCTAGGAGCTTGGGATCGAAAAACATGAACCAAGGTTTGCTTAGATTTGGTTTTTTTTGTCACATAAATTTCTGCAACGAATTAAGAACGAACAATGAGAAAGGTGCACAAAATGCAATCGAAAGTTGTTGAAAGCTTTAAAACCAAAGGCTCAGTTTTTTTGTGTGTGTATAAACAGGTTTGTAATAAGGGAGGGTTTAGGAATGAACTTTACTAACTGCTTTCAGGATGTCTTGATTCGTTTTATTATCCAGACCTCCCATCATACTGAGATTCCCTCCCACGCCGACGCCCATGCCGCCCAATCCAAGCTTTAGATCGTTTTGCGCGACGATCGAAGGGTGGTGTAAATGGCTCCCTAGACTTCCAGTGCCCCCACCGTTGCCTGCACCACTACCACCGCCACCAGCTCCCGTGCCGTTACTTGACTGTTGCGAGCCAACGATGGCATGCTCTTGTTGGCTCTGCTTTTGGCTGTGATGCTGGGCGGACTTTAGTGATTCGTTCTTCATCTTGTCTTGTTCTTCGCGCTCGCGGCGAGCCTGTTGTCGAGTAAAAGGAAGGTAAGAATGACAAAACCATCAGTCGCCATGAACGAACCGCTTGATTGTCGCTGTATCTTGAACCGAACACAGGGTTGGCGAAGGAAGGACTGTGAATGCCGGAGAAATGACCCTCATATCACTGTAACTAACCTGCTCATTGATCTCCTTGACCGCACGCAGTTCCTTTTTCAACTTCATCCGGCGATTCTGGAACCAGATTTTGATCTGCCGCTCGGTGAGGCACAGTGCGTGAGCGATTTCTATTCTACGTCGCCGGGTTAGATAGTGGTTGAAATGAAATTCCTTCTCGAGCTCAAGCGTCTGAAAGCGCGTGTATGTTTGGCGTCCACGCCGACGAGGACATCCATTCGGACCTAAAACGACGAAAAGCTTATCTGAAAACAAGAACTTTCGTTTCTGGTTTCGTAGGCAGTCGAGCCTTCTGCTTTATTCAAATCAACGCTAGGAATACTTGGAGAAATTTACCCAATTAAATATCTTTCTCAAACGAGTGTTATGAGTGTTGTTGTAATCATTATACAAAATTTATCGTAATAAAGGTAACATCGACCTTAATTTGTCGATACATTGCATCGCGAATGCAAGTAGTTCATATGTTTTTTCACGATCTCGTTCCAATTACAAGAAGATTGGAATTCGTTTGTTCTTCAATATTTTCCTGCAGTAAAAGCGATCGGAAAAAGAACTGAAACGCACGCGGTTCCTAGTGACTAATTAATTGACTTAAGATGGCGGATATCACACCCAACTAGTCAACGCTCTCGATCAGCATATAAACCAGCCGTTAAATCTACGACACCCTTTTTTAATGTTGATGACGAAGAACACCACATTTTCAATGGCCGTCAATGTAATTTTCCTCGCAAGGAATAGATTAGAATGCTTGCAACCATTTTGGAAGATTCAACCCTCCGGGGGGAACGAAAGACCCGAAGGTTCTCTCTGATGATGAAATATGGTGCTCGTAAATTTCTGCCTTTGAATTATCGGGATAACGTAGAAAATCGTGCCTAAGCATGGCAGGCGTGATGGAGAAAATAGAAAGCAAAGTCCCTTTCTTGCGACATAGGGGGGTTTTGGAAAAAATACGGGAAACTTAACACCACAAGGGACTCGGGCTCGTGGACAACAACGAGAAGCGGGAGGTGTTTATTTATGACTGTCTGATATTAAATTCTAGCAACGATGCTAGTAATTTGGAACACGAAAACTTATCGCTCAGATTATATCCTTCTTCTTACGAAAAATCTATCGTTTTACTTCACTACAGCAGTGGAACAATGTTCCATTTCCGTTCTCTCCACCATGATTAAGTATATGTACGGCGTGGTATATACGAGTACAAAGGTTAAACTAAAGGGAGAAAGTTGGCCTAGCAACTCGCCACGACAGGATCCCAAACTCATATGACTTTTGCACAAACGACCATTCTTGAAAGATTGTGGGTTTTCCTCGGACTCCACTTATCAAGATATGTTTAATGTTCTTTCTGTTTCGAGTAAAATCATACACATATACCCAATGACCATACGTGAGAACTATAAGATCTATCCTAGAAGCTCGCAGAACTTTCAACACCAAAACTGTGTAGTTATGCAAAACTATAGCCATTAATATCACCTCAAGACGGTAAAATTTTGGAAGTATTTCGATCACTTTGCAATGCAAAGTTTAGTGTGAAAGCGTAAAGAGAAACTCGATACACTCTCGATGACGCTTGCCACAGGCAAGAGAGTGTCAATTGCATTATTTTCTATCCTGCATACTATTGAATAGTTGGAACACGGCAAATATGCTAAAGAGGACGAGCAGACGAGCCTCCGTATACGCCTCCATAAATAGAAAGTGGTAAAACAAACATAAAACCTATGTGTCCACATTGTAGTTTTTACGGCCATTATCATAAAACTGATTATTGTCAATCCCAGCTTTAACAATCGTTAACACGTTTGTCTGACGCTGTATTTCTCTCTCTCTCTCTCACTCTTTCTCATTTTATTCTCTCCTTAATTTGGTTTTTGTTCTGTCCTTTTCTATTTTCGTTCCCTCTCCCTGCCCTATCTATCGCATTGCCAAGAGTGCAGCCATCATCATCGTGATCATCGTGAGCCGAGGCCGCACTCCGTTCTTTGCAAATCGCCACTAGTAGCGTGGCCACGAGGTTTGATGCTGCCCTGCGTTTGGTGTAATAGGTTTATGACGTTTATTAATAAAACACAGCATCGCACCAAGAGCGCGAATAATTCGCCATTTGCCCGCTTTATTAGACCGGTCGCCGTGGGTGCACATTACGGTCAATTGCGGCAACAATTGTCACTGCAAAAAGTGTGAGCCATGAAGTGTTATTAGAAACTTTTAGTAGTTTTGCTGTTAGTAATGTCTAAGAGGAGATACATAATTTGCGATTTTTACTGTCAACACGATTTGTACGCAAAGTTGAACCATTTTAGAGTTTCGAGTCATCACGATCATTATTTAAATGATCGATTTTGGAGTTTTTCGCATGAGAATGTCAACATTTAAACCAGATACATGCCGTTATGTATATAACTAAACGAGTAGCTGTGAATTCCATTTTCATACAACCCCAGGAAGGCAGCGAAAGAATGGAGCAAACCGAATTGTTTAACAATAAACACGTTTAACACACACCGTTTACCATATGATCAACAAACAAATTCAGGCTATTTATTTTTTTTGGGCCGGATGCAAACGATGCGCAGCGCAACACTGTATCTTGTATAGACCAGTAACATGTTTATTAACAAGAGAGCTGCTCTCGACACCGTTCCATAAGTGACTGTCTGAATCCTGCGTTTGCTTGGTTATTGCTTGGGGCTCAGGAACATAAATAGAAGGTGTTTTTAAGAAGTACTTTTCTGCCAGCAAGAAAAAAATCTTAATGATCGACGTGCTGCTGACAAGACGAATTGTATTACATCACTGATTTATACGATCCGCTTTTGCTCTTATGTTTTCGTGATCTTGTTTAAACAGTAACCGTCTAAAACTGTCTTGCGAGAATGTTTTGTGTTATATACGGCATTCATTCGACCAATGGCAACTCATTTTGAGTAGTACGTGTCAGTTTACAGGCGCAGAAATCACAAGACGGACAACATCATCAAATTATGTGTGTAATTTGAAATCCAACCAATCTATTTGAATCACTGGAGGGAAGGCCGATGTTTATAAATAGCTTTTTTTCTCACTGCCTGTAGCATCCGGTTGACTGAGCAATAGCTTGTGGAAAGCAAGTTGTATTGAAGAACCGTTCTTACCGCTTACCCAAGAGGCGTTTGTTGGCGCAACATACAAAGTGTGAACGAAACAAACATGTCATGAAAACACGTATATTCGACGAAGAAATGGTTAGCGCACACTTTTCTTATTTCCAGCGCATAACGCTGGATGGATAAAATGCTGATATAGATTTAGAAACTATAATTAAATATATTGTATTGATATGACATATTTATACAAATAAATTATGCTTAATTTGTTACTTTGTTTCGACTGCTATTATTGTTTTGTGCCCTTTCTAAGCCACGCATAAGTGATGGACAAAATAAAGCACGAAAGTAAATGGTATTTATAAACGTAGACGAACCATCAAAGCTAAATTTTGAAATTGTTTTACGTTTGCATACTGATGCTCTATGCGACAAAATATGTTGTTTCAAGAACTCGAAAATGATGATAACAATAAAGACGAATATTTGTTTAATACTATCAAAAACCAGCCCGCTGCTTGGTGACTGTTATAATCAACCACTTCTCATTAATCGACACCGAAGGATATTGCTTATTACATGCTTATTAGTGTCAATACTTCGTACGACAAACCGATGCACTTGAAAATATTGTTTCTTCTAGTTATGCTCATTTTGCTGTTCAATGAAATAGAAGAAGCCATTACCCATTAGAATGTTGATCATTTCATCCCGCATCACGTTGGCAAGGCGGTGGTTAGACGGTGGCCATTTCTCTTCTAAACGGGGGGTCGAAAATCCTCATCCCGGCAAGGGAAAGTTCACCGCACCGCGCAGAATAGGATGCTTCTGTATGCCGCAGTACGAGTGTGAAGAGTATTATGCTTTGAGTGTTGCAAACACCACACCATTTCTTAGTTTGTTTCGCTCTGACCATTCCCAAACCCAAATAATGTTGTGAGGAATTTCATTATCTGAGTATTTCTTCCGTGGTCTGCGCGTATTTAAAAGAGGGTGATTTTACTGGTTATAAACAGTACTGTTTGACGTTGGGAGGAAATTAAACAACGTCACATAACAAATATCTCTCATCTACGAAGCATTTCAACCAATAACTTTAACAGCTACTGTATTTCCCATTTAACCTATACTGTTCTATTTTTTAACTCATCGATCCAGACACATTTCGTGGTGTCATGTTATCACACCCTCCTGGCGAAGATCTGTGGTTTCCAGGAAACACCATTCACGGTTCCTCGACCGTCGTGACGATTGATATTGATCAGAACAACCTTGTCCAAGCTTGTACGCTGCACAGCTAGTGTATTTCCTTATTTAGCTAAGCTCCTGATGAGAACCTAACCCAAACCTTCATCAGAGTAGCTATGTGATAGACAGAAAGAAAGGGGAAGAGAGAGAGAGAGACAAGAATTTGCATTTATATTGAAGCAGAGTAATTTCTGCGACCACTGCGACTGCGTCGAAGACTGCGATGATGATTGCATTTCGCGTGGCTGTTTTAGCTGAAGTCCTGCTGTTGGGACGGGAGGTATCAAACAAAACAGGAGGACTTTTATTTTAAAATACAGAACAGCGCCACTTCACGCCAGTCCCTGTTCTTAATGCTTGCAATGCTTAATGCACATGGCGAATATTATTGATCGACTTCTTTTCCGGAAACTACGAACTCCTTATTCAAAATGGCTTCCATAGAAGGACGGAATGGATGAAAGGAGTACAGTTCTACTTGTCATTTTGCTGAAGAGTCGATTGCACGTCGAAATAAAAATTGTCTAATCCCAAATCGTGACTTGCTTATAATTAAACTCCTTCCCATGCATGTACTGACAGAATGAGATTGTTTATATGCGGAAACTTTCAACAAAAGCACCGATATCGGCAGTCGCAGTCGCAGTTTATGGTGTAGTGCAGGTAAACTAGTTTATATGGCAGCGGGTTGACATATAATTGCATGTGTCACAGTATCTTATTAGAGAAAATAAAAAAAATCACAACACCGCCACAATGATGGAACGAAAGGTTTGATATGCAGCGGTTGTTTCCAACGGGTTTGTCGTGTTGCATTATTAATTACTTTCCGCTAGTATCCGAAGCATAGTGGAAGGAGCATGGTGATTGTGTTTGTTGTTGCTGCGGCTTCAACAAAGCCCTTGCCCAACAAACCGTGAGGCATGTAGTAAGGAATGGTCAAAAATTAGATTAATTACTGTTGACTCGGCTCATAAAAATTATAATGATATACGTATACCCGAATGTAATGATGTGAAGCCAACAGCAAAACGGCTAAAAGCCGCTGTTGGCTGGGCTTCGGAAACAGATGAAAGATTCAAAAGTAATGCTACAAAAGCAAAGGGGAGAATGAGAACTAGCAAATTTGATACGTACACAGTTTGAAAGCTCGTTATTGCCAAAAGCGTGTTTTTAATGGAGTACCTTGCATGAATGAATTTCAACATTTAATACATTCAATGATGTTGGTTAACTATGATGAATGTGTATATGTCGACTCAACATCGAAGCCAATTTGGTACCCGTACTCTCAAAGCTCTACTCTCGAACATATGAAAGTTAGAAAATTATGCGATCTACAAAAATCGTTCACTGGCTATAGAATGTACATCATGCTTCAACTGAGAATAAATATTTGCCAGAGATTAACTAACGCAATGTCGACAAGAAGATGAATTAATCAAACAGTATACAATCACTAAAATAGTATGATCATTTGTCAAAATTAAACTTTGAGCCCAGTGGCCTTAGATTACAAGCTTGGCTATTACATTTACTTACTATTTGAATGTGTAAGTAAATATATTGTATACCTTTAGACTTTCTATAACACGAAATATTTAAGAAATTGTTATTTTTCAATAGTAATCAAGTGTGCTATGGATGCTTAGTTTACGATAGATGTGCACTACAGATATAATAACCTATGAACCATGACAGTTATGAGAGTAAATCATGGATGATTTATTAAAGTTTTACGCCTAATCCGACGGAGTGACATCTGTTGGTTACATTAAAGCTGGAAGCGATAGAGCGCAAGCACAGACCCTAAACCGGACCTGTTTACTAAACTGTTTGCGAAGAGTTCAAGCAATTTGTTTATGGTTTATTGTAACAAAAAACTTGAAATAAAACAATTTACTGTAATGATCTGTCTGTCAACAATGAATGAAAACATTACATTAAATTTTTTGATTAAAAATCTAAAATTTAGAAAATCTTAGCTTCAATTCAATTGTATGACTTTGTGTGAAACAAGAAAATATAGTAAATCCGAGAAATGAAGGCGATATAAGAGAATTATCCTAGACCTCTACAGTACATTACGGAGAGGCGAGAAAAATATAACCGAAAAATCATCGCCGACAGCAAAAGAAGAGAGAAATTAAGATCGAGAGAACTCAATGACGACGAGCAGCAAGTATAAACATATACAGAGTTTGGTTAAATGGACGGAAAATGCTGCATAAGGGCGTGGCGCTCAAGAATTTCCCTCGGCACATAGATCGCTAAAATGGAGGAAATGGGGTTTGCAAAGGTGAAACTTCCGTGAAATCGATTTTTACGAGGGAGGATGTTCAAGGACAAAGCAGCAAAGACTGAGCAAGTAACGAAAAGAGCAAGTGCAAAAAGTCTTATCAATCGTAGATTTTTCTATACAAACGGTTCATCCAGCTCAGAACAACTTTAGAGTTTTCGTAAAGCTTCCGGTTATATTTATGTACGTTCATTTTACAGATAAATTTGAACACAAAGATCCGGAAACAACAGCCAGCGTATAGCACCACAGCCAATTTGTATAGCATTATATAATTATATTGTATATTTAAAAGATTTCGTTTGGGGAAAATATTAGAAGAAATAGGATCATAGAGCAAACGTTTTTGGGAAGAAGTAAATTATCTCTCATTCTCTCTCTAACTTTCTCTCACACAAACACATACATCCGTTTTATCTACGACATTTTCTCATCTTCACTTCGAGATTTCTGTTCTGCTCACTGTTCGAAGCACAAAGAAGCTAAGATTTTATTGATTGCATTTTATGCGCATGCGATATAATGAAATGCCACTTGGTAGCGCGAAGAGCAACAAACGCCAAAAACCGACGCTTGTCAGGTGCGGTCTTTGGCAGATAGAAATAAAAGCGTCATGCATAACGTATCTGAGAAGCGAGAAAATAGTCGATACTTCTCCAATAACTTCTCAAGTCAAAACTTTACTATAAACCTGTACCCAAATTGCGAGCTATTTCAATGTTTGGTATAAACCACAGGTAAACTATTCTTATTCTGCTTTTTAGCCGCACATAGTATGAAGAAACTACCTACTACATGTGTAAACAATATTAACCACTATCATTGTGAAAAACGTCGAGTCTAGTAATGATGGTAAATTACAAACCACATTGTTAAACTATATAACTGAATGATTAGAGATAAGAAAATAAAAATTCACATATCGTTGTCATTTAAAGAAAAAGTAAAATTAAACCCACGTTTTCGTGGACTTTTAAATTTGTTATCTTTTCCTATGATAAAGATTAACATAAATTTCAGTTATTATTCCATATTTTGTTTAACACTAATCGCAAATTTAGCAACCTCATAATTTTGTAGATCTCATATTCGAACATCGCGTTAACTTCACGTAACATAAAAATAAAAATAGTTTCATATGAAAAAGATGGGTAATTTAAGAAACATATTGCCACAGTATTGTTTGATCGCTATAAGTTTACTAGTTTCTTAGCTAAGCTAATTGCTATATCTTGCCTTGAATGACCTCTTTGCTTCAAATCAGTTGAATGAAGAGCTATTAAGTAGAGACAAGCATTTGATCGACGTATTTAAGTGCGATTCCGTTAGTCGACGGAAAATTCGACTGAGACGCACGTGAGCAAAGTAATTTCAAGTATAAAACCTTTTCATAAACCTTCCGTTTGTATACTCCGAATCACAATTCTCGAAACCTATGTTTTGCGGTTTCACAAACATGGAGCAAAGCATTTTGTAGCTAACCATTAACCATTCAATCCAGGCATGCAATTTACATGCAGCTGTCGTTACAGAGGGAAAGAAGATTACTCTTGAAAACGCCTGATCATGACGATCACGTTGTGAGCAGCATATTACAGCTCAAAGTCTGTATAATACAAAAGAGAAAAAAAATGTTGTGAGCAGCAATACCGCATGTGTTTGTTTCACGTTCATCGATGCTATGCAAACTATTCGTATCGCATCTTCGGTTTACACTCAGCTAGTGTGAGTGTGATTTTCAGTTAAGATTCTACGCTATCAATCTTGCCGACCATAGCTTTCGCGAAGATTATATATTGGAAGATGCTACTGTGGTCCGTCTTCTATTTGCGTGAATGACATTTCATTAACTTCTATTGATTGCCCTATTACCGCAGTTATATATACGATGTGTAGCGTTTGCGCCATTCTTATTCACAGGTTTGCATACATGATTTGATGGTTAGGATTTTATTGGCAATTATGGCACTAGTCATGCCTCTTTACAGCTTTTATCACCGAGCATTTGTATTCAATATGACGCAAAACATGCATGCTGTTGCATTTTCTTTAGTAACATAATTTTAATCGCTGATAAGGACTAAAGAGGATTATGAGAGGTCAATTATATTACCATATTGTATGAGTTGATTTTCAGTGTATATCAAACCAGGTAATCACTTTAAAATAAGAATATTGTAGACGCAGTCTAATATTCTTCAATTTTTATAACATTATGCACGTATGTGTAAAAGATTTTGGGCCATGCAAGGTTCTTCGACAAATTGAACGAGTCGGAAACTTTACTATGTTGTCATACGAATCAAACAGATGTACAACTTAACTGTAAACATTAGTTTATCTACAGGTCAAAAGCCTTTAGAATGTGAGTTAAGAAAAATTAGCAACACATCCGATGGACGCAGTAACGCACTTCGGCTAACTGTTCCTATTAAAATATTTTAAACCTAATTCCTAGTCCTAATTGAATGTACAAGCAAAATAATGTAATGAGTTTATCAATCGACTGAAAAAAAAACCAATACATTACTAATATTTTTGTGGGTTATTGTGTTGCAGCAAATTATTGTATAAATTCGAATCGTGTTCAAATCTGACAACCAGCGATCATTTTTGAGACGACTCAAACAGAATATGTAAAACATATCAGAGAACATTTTAAAGAGATATATGGTTAGTTTATTAATCCAATCCATAATCCATTGTACATTCTTTTAATTGATTGATTTTTTAAGGGATAGTACGGATGCTCGTCTTAAAGTTTTAAATTTTTACTTGAAACGCCTTCGAGTACGGTTCGGTCTGTAGTTCCTAAAGAGAAAAGATCGTTACGCACTTGAATGTTGTTCGGCCATGAAGTGGACGAATATCATTAAACAACCAGTCGCTCCAACTTCCCCTCTCTCTGTTCTTTGACAGAACTCTAGAGACGTACAATGTTAGCGAGTATAAAATCGTGATTTACGGCGCATCAAGCCAACCAAGATTTACGACGACCATGAACACGATCATTGTTACACTTTCTCTACTGGTGGCGGTGGCTTCCGCAAAGAGTTTCTTGATCCATCCCGTGGAGGTCCTGAGACACCAAAATCCAACAGTTAATTCCCTCATTGCGCATGATTGAAGACGTATAGACTTCCTATACGAAGAAGGACTTTGTGTATTTCTGTAGTTTATTTTTTAAAAGTCAATCAAATGTACCTCATTTTGCTTACCAATACTCGTAGCAATTGGTAAACAATTGAAATTCACATTGCCATCAGTGAAACAGCCAATCAGTGAATAAAGTAATGTAAACTACATAACAGAATTCGCCAACTAAACAGACAAGTCGCACTTGAAACTTGAGCCGAAAAGTTATGTTCAAGGTCATAATGTTTACGACGAATCGTGCAACAGTCAATTGTTCTTGTGCATGCAGAAATATCCGTTTAGATAAGTCTTAAAGATTCCTTTTTCAATTTAACGGACCAAAGAAAATATTGTCCCGGTGTTACCATTCGGCCATCAGTTTTGAACAGCTGTGAAATGTTTAATTCGGTACACATACGCACACCATTGCAGATCCTGATCACACATAGTGAGTTTGATAGAAATTAGTGCAACAGGGTTGTGTTGGTATGACATTCCTGTTTTCTTCTTCCAGTTCTGAAATTTTTGTCTTCTCTTTTATACCGAATGGTGCTTTGGGATAGCGCAACATCGAGATACATCTAGAGTATAAATCAGTACATGTGTCACCTATTGGAGACAAAACCAGTTCCCTGGATTACATGCCAGATTTTCCGCCGACTTTTGACTGAATTTTTTTGTTCACAGACGAGGACTCCTACCTCCGTCCTACGTGCCTTCTGCCGGCGCGTCAACAAATGCAATCAAAGGAAGGTACCAGAGGAATGAACGACCACCATTGCAACTCGGACTCAACTCAAGCCGCCAACCGGTTGAGTTTTCCAGTTAAACAGCTATCTGAAGTCAGATCAAACCCGATGTGCCAAGTCTATGCCAACGTTGCAGACTATCAGTATGATGCTAAACTTTGGATGCGAAAACAAAGGCAGGCTCTATGCCCGGAGAGTAAGCGAGATATACTTCAAATGTGACCGGGTTGTAGTTAAAAAAACAGGAACGAACCATGGCGGCAAATTGGCCTTTGTTGAATCTATATGTTTCCTGACGTAAATTTATTACATATTTTTCGTTCGTCGTCATACATGGGTGTTTGGAGTATTCTTTTTCTATCATCGTCCTCTGCGTCGCCTGAAACATGCATTGCCGTACCATGTTGCCAGGACGTCAGCTTGTCAATTGAAAAGACCCTAACCCAGGTTTTGTTCCGATAAATATTGTGAGATAAAACTTTTTACACTTTGTTGCAACATCAAGCGTAGTAATGAGAACAAACCACAGTTTTTCCAAACGACAAATCTTGCCATTTTTCACTTCCAATTCATAAAGATATATACTATTTAAAGACTCACCGGCAAAATCACCACACACCACGCGATCGAAGGGATTGCTCATCCAATCTGCAAAAAAAGCATATTTGTAAATGTTAAATTATTAGGCGAATTATTAAAATATTCTAAACCATCTATAAGGCTTAGTTAAAAGACTCTGATTAAAACAGTTTATTGGCGTATAAAGAAAGTTTAATATTATGTAGCAATATCAGAAGCATAGTACTTAAAATCACAGTTTTCAAACAAATGGACAAATTTAGAGTGGAAACCTAAGCTGTTTTAATAAATTCTGTGGTTTCTTATGGTGCTTTATGTTCGAGTTTTCAAACTGAGTCACAACCACAATACTATAGACAAATACTATCACTAGATATACCACACCAGTCATTTTGACTGGTCGGGCAGTTTGAATGGCAAATTTCCACTACATGTAATTTTTTTTTCCCCAAATGATGTTATGACTTTTAATAGCTCTAAGCATAGAATACATTTCACAAATAAACTTTTTATTATATATGTTGGAAAAAAAAATTTTTTTTTTTTTGGAGATTTATACCATGACCAGTCAAAATGACTGGTCCCTTATTCCATGAACAAATTTAGGCCAAAAAGGGCAATTGTTGCTCAGAATATGATTGGGCAGTAGATTGGGCACTCCAGACCATTGATGTGTGCAATTATTTTGGAATATATACGAATTTGTACAGAGTTAGAAGCCTCTAGAGTTTTGGGGAAAAAGTGGAAAATTACGCAAGCAAAATAGAAGGCATTCTTATGTAGTTCGGCAACGTAGTAGATAACGTTCTTATGTAGAAATTGTGTCCAACAAAGTGATAAAAATTAAATGTTTTCTGTTATATAAAAATGTATACAAATCCATTTATCGTTTACAGTTAACATTACTAAACTTGTTTTAATTTTTTTATAGACTTTTTTTTAACACTTGAAGTCATAAAAAGCAATTTTTCACATGACCAGTCATTTTGACTGGTCTGGTATAAATAGGTATATTGAAAACGGTGGTATATCTAGTGCTATAGACTATAGTATCTGTAGGATAAAACTGTTAAAAGATAGTAACTATTCTACTTTCATGGTTCAATGGCGCATGACAGGCTAGGTTTTCAAAATTTGACAATAGTGTCACTCGAAGCAAATGAATGAGTCATTCGCAATTCAGCGGCCAGTAACAGGATGTTATGGATATCAGTTACAAATACTCTTTCATCGAAGTACGGCAAAATATCTCAAATTATTGAGTGTGATGTTGATGCTTATCGATAGACGAAAGAAACACTTATTATGCGATAATCTAAACTATGCATGGTTTCGGTATGATCCAGATTTGCTTAACTCAGTCTAGTGTTTTTAAATTGACCACCGTTTATTTCCAACATACCAATTATTTTCGTTTCTGTATGAACTAAATTTGCAGATAAATTTGCCAGCATCGTTCGCTAGGAACGGTAAAATGTTGAATTGTTTAAAGGAATTGAATTAGAAGAAGGATTTGAACGATCGCATCGTGTAGCCTGTATGGAATTGCTACACTTAAGGGTGTAGCAAAGTTTGTGCACTTTCCCCGTAACGGTTCGAAGACTATGCTCTAACACAAAAGGGTTGCTGGCATGTGCAAAAAGGTTTGGGTTTCTTATACGCGTAAGCGGTTGGGCTTGGGTTGCTTCGGCCTTTTTTGTCAGTAGGTAATTTTCACGCAACGTCCTGCTGCGATGCCACTTTCTAATTTTGATAATAAAATGAACTGTTCCTTCAACCTTCTAACGGTCCTCGAACAAAAGTTCTTTAACCGTCAAAGTGGGATGCTTTTTGGGAAAAGAGAAAGCGTCAAGCAAGGGTTTTACGCAATCTGATGAATTTGCGTTGAAGGACACATTCTCATGGAATGAAACGTGAATTAAAAAGAACAATATAAAGAAGTAACTTCAAGTAAAAAAGATATTTGTTATGGGTTTATTTTAATTATATAATATGTACAAACCACGTAAATAACTGAGATATTGGCAATCGTTTTAATTGTTGGAAGCGATTGTCTTACAATTTAAAAGCGCTGGTGATCATCACCTCCTCCACCTAAGTGGTTTGAGTATCGAACCTGAGATACACAGGTATTAGCGTATTATGTCGGTCAAATTTACTCAATATTTGAACAACTTTGCTTCCACGTGTGAACAATAACATGAGTAAATTACGTACGCTTCGTATTTCGTAAACACTTCATAAAACAAATGAACTATCGGTGCGTAAAATTTTTAATTTTGGCTATGAGCAGTACTAGTGTTACACTTGAACATCTTATCAATGCAGTTGAACAAGGTGGCAGTGGCATTTGAGGTGAGATGTTGCTCAAATGCGTACCGACGGTACACCGGAGCATATGTTTTGGTCTTTTGATCAAGACAGAAAAGCAATACAAGCTCAGGACGCAACATTAAAATCGAAATCACCATAAATTCAAGAATTGAAATTCTATTCCCTCCTTCATTTAAACTAAAATTTCTGTACATAAATTTGAATAAATAAGGCTTAACTTTCAATCTTCCCTGGTGGCAGGCAGCAATTGCATTGCTCGTGTCTCTGGATGGCCATTTCAAGCTTCACAAGTATCGTGGCCCGATCGTGGACGGAATCATAGGAGCTCTCCACCACTTGCCCCTCGGTTGGCTTCAACCCTGCATTGTAACGGCCTTTTTTAAATCCTGTGTTCACTCGGCCTCTCATTTGCTATGCTTTTCTGTCCCACGCGTATCCTATCCTGTCCTATGGTGAAGGTGGGTTGCATGAAATATTCAACACATCCCTACACAATATGATAATGCCTTAGTACGTCTTGCGAGAACGACAAACGTTAACTCAGGCAAGACAGAGCGCTCCTAGATTTAGTTGGGTTTGGTTGGAGTATAGGTAAAGATAGGAAATGATCACCCCATTCGAAAAGTTCTTCAGTTTTTGCCATTCGTCGGATGCCGTTATAAGTCCTTGGCCCTCCCTCAGTGCAACTAAATGATTGCAATCAAAATCGATGCAAAAAGGGAACACGCACACTATTGTAAAACTGTTTCACTTGCTTAGGGATGAAGCTTTGCCAGCCGGTATTAGGAATGCGCATAATTTATTATTCACACCGTTAGCTACTGGCTGGCCCTTCTTAAATTTCAGTTTATTCTGTTTGCTTTCGCTCTGTGTGATTACAAGCACATGGGCTCTGAAGAGCTGCTTCAATTGCATTTAAAGTTCTAGGCGTGCCAGAAACAAATCATTGGCAAGGGAAACATTCTGCGATAGGATCTTCCGTCAACTAAAATGCACCTGATCCTATTGGCTGCTGGAAGGCAATGAGTTTTTACCAGATTGTGGCACCTTTTCCAAAAGAATAACTGACTAGCAGTGGGGAAAACATAACACCGTTTCACCCGCCATGATTTTGGTAATGTAAGTTTTAATGTGATAATATACATAGAGCATATAGCATACTGACCTGTGCTGGCAAATTTCTGCAGAGCTGATTGCGATGCTGCAAGACACGCGGAAGGCAATGAGCAGATAGGGCATGGAAAAAAGTTAAAAGTAAAAGCCACGATAAGAA
Source organism: Anopheles cruzii (assembly GCF_943734635.1). NCBI lineage: Eukaryota > Metazoa > Arthropoda > Insecta > Diptera > Culicidae > Anopheles > Anopheles cruzii. The sequence goes on from NC_069145.1 coordinate 49,838,759, forward strand.
AAAGTAGAAATGCTTTAAATCAGCTCAAGTTACAAGTTGTATTAGCTTTTAAAATAGAGTCCATATAAACTCCCCTCAAATCAACTTTGCGGTACTACAGATTAAGGCAAATCTTAGTAGGGAACTAGGCCAAAAGAAGAGATTTTCTATGATCTTTGATAATATAAGCACACAAAAAAACTATCATTGTACTGACATTAATCTAACAACAGCAAAAAAACGCGGGAAATTTTAATTATTATCTGTATTCATAAAATTTTGCGAGGAATAGATTATTTTGAGGCTTAAAGAGCGGTGTTTAGTGTCCAATCTTCAAACGAACATCAATCATTTAGAAGTTTAATTTTTTTTTTTAGCTAAATATTGTCTAACATTATCTAGTAGTTGCTATTTTTCAAGGCGTTTTTGAGAGTAATACGAATAACCAACGTCACCAAATGGCAATCGATGGTAAGATACACTTAAGCATGACGATTTTAGATCATAACTTTACACTAATACAGCTTTGTATAGTGAAAAGAGGACCAATTAAATTTTAGTAAATTGAACACCATCCTGATCGCATTGCATGTTATGTAAAATTTGGCCCTATTGTGTAAAATTCGTCTTGAAATTGTTATATCAGTCGGGATTTCTTTAATAAATTCGCTGTTTTGGCCCTAAGATAAGTTACAAGTCATTAATTTTATGATCCGGTAATCAAAGTATATTGAAACTTAATTTGTTTTTCATTTTAATGAAATAAATTATTTTGAAATTGATCACCAGCCGAACAACAAATCTAGTTAATAGTACAATAATCACTCACCAGTCACGAGCCACGGATGCCTTGTAATATCCGGTAGTCCAGTCTGCCCACCGCCGACGGAAGAAGAAAGTTGCGAACAGGCGGATCCTAACGAGTCAACACCGACCCCGGCGGATGCTGCTGAAACAGCTGCTGCTTGCTGATAAAACTGGGCAATGCTGGCACTGCCAGGAACACCCATGGGAGGATAACTATTCATCACACTGTCGGTGTACCTACTGCTGCAATGGATAAATAGTAGTGATAGAAAGTTAGTAGGCGGTAATTGCAGATCAATTACTTTTGCCACAGTTACCTGCAAGACTTGTCGTCCAGACCGGAAAACCCGGGCATCGTCGAGTAACTAGTGTGTGTAGTCGGGTGGTTCGATACAAAAGGATACATTTTGCTGGTTGGTGGTGAGTTCGGGCTCCCTTCACTACCGGTTGTCAATGGGCTACCTTCAGAATTGGGCGTCTGTGACACTGTCGAGTTCGAGTTGGAAACGGACTGTGATGAAATCTGTGAGCTAATGAACGGCTGGAACTGAGCGTATTTCGGGAGCATACTATCGATTATAAACTTTGACATGACCGCATCACATGGGTGGGCTACCAATGCGGCTCATAAACTGATGTCTGATTTTTCGCAGTCGTTGACGATTCACACCGTGTGTTAGTAAGTGTTCAACTCGATCGTACGATCTCGGACAACAAGTGTCAAATTTTCAGAATGATGCGGCTAGTTGTCAGTTCGATCAACCAGTCGTGTCTCAACTTTAGAATGTTAGTTAAAAGTTAGTAGAAAATCACAAAAACTACGAGTTAGTAAAAAGTAAGTTGTGTTATGGAGATTGTATTGTAGAAAACTATCACTCACCAAGAGAATGTCACGAAAAAGGAAGTTGATATCACTGAAACACCAATTTGTGATGCAACATTTATTTCACACTAGCTTATCACAGAAAGACACTAACTAGACCACGACACGATTCGATCTCACTTTATCACCGCGATTGTTTACCTAAATGCACTTTTAACACTCTTGACAAACCCCGCGAACAATCGTATTGTGGTCTTATTCTGCATTATCTTCGCACTAGAATAAATTTTAGTTTGACGTAGCAAAAATCAACACCCAGAACAAAATAGAACGAAAAAAGGCCACACGATACAGGAAATACAGGTTGATATGTTTCAGAATTGGTTGCTCAAAATTCGAGTATCAAACATTTTTGTGAAGGTCTGTCATTTTTTAAGGTTCTTCTTTGAACTTCCTTCAAAATGCTCATTTTTTACACCAATAGTATCATTCATACTGATTCTTTTGAAGCCAAAAGATTCGAGTCTTTGTTCCGATACCACCGATTTATGTTGTACCTATTTCCTGGTCATAATTGCGCAAAAACTTGTAGTACGATACTCGTTGAGCCATATTCTGTAACAATCACCGTGGCCAGCACAAAACACACTGCACGGTTTCACATAACCCTCACTAGGCACATGTTCTTTAACGTTAATATGAAACTGTGAAACACGTAAAAATGAAATTGAACGCACAAAAGTCTTTGAAATGCTTCAAATGCGGCGGTTGTTGTTTACTTGTCAATCGCCGGCTTGTCTTTTCAGCAAAAGGCGCAAAACACTCACTCGTCTCCGGTTGCCCACCCACCCCGGAGTGTTGTTTTATTTTTACTGTTATTAATATTATAATAATAAAAATGCGATCGTAGAAGTCCGAAGTTGTTTACGTTATGACAAGTAGTTCGTTTATGACACAATACAAAAGTTTCGCATATAACAAGGCAATACACGAGAAAGAAATTCAATGCGAGAGATGATTCCTATTTTCGTGCGTGAGAGCGCAGTATCTCTCTCTTATTTTTGCTACTAACACTTATGGCGAACGTTCTCGCGAGGCGCGCACACAATCTCACAAGAGAAACGGTGATCCTGTTTGCTCTTTCTGCCAAGGTGTTCTTCTCACATTCTCTCTTCTGTAGTGCTCTCTCCTTTTTGCACTACTAATCTGCCTGTTGTCTGAAGGGTGAGCAGTATAGTGCACATCTCACTTCTGAGAAGAACTCGTTAGCACCATCTGTCTCTGTTTTTACTCTGTCTCACTTACACCTGCCTGGAGTTACCCTTTACTCTCCGAGTTCTTTTGGCCGACGTGTTTGCTTCAGGAATGTTTGCTCCTTGTAGGAATGGCCGTGGGCACTCAAAATCCGTCACTGGGAAGGAAACCGTTTCCCTGTTGAAGCGATTCCACATACTTCGTATAGCTTTTAGGTTCCTTGCGTTTTTTATCGAAAGAAACGGTAACAATGATGCACACTGCGCTTAGTCAAGATTTACAGCGACAAAACTACTCTTATAGCACTTCTGGTCTTAAAACAACCGGTAGAAATGGCACAAATTCGATCAAAAGAGGCCAATGATCAAACAGTTCATTACTTTAGCACGAAGAACATCACAATGCACTGGAACTACATAGCAGCGATTACTGTGGCGGAAGCATTAATATTTTCCGCTGCTATCGCGCGCAAGCCAAACACAACATTCACAGCTCCTACACGGGTTCGCGACAGTAAGACGTATGATAGATAGAGCTTGCGGTCGCGGCGGACTCCGCTACTAGAACTCATCAGAGCGCGACCAGATTGCTTGCTTGGACTAAGTGATGATAAGTATTGCGATCTCTGTCCCGCCTGTACCAGCCAGTAGGGATTTAAAAAGCATCTTAACCTTTCTTCACTTTCGGCTCTTATGAGGAGAGATTTTCCGAAATCAGGAATATTGACAGAAACTGTTTGTCCTGCTCACCTGCGCGAGTGCGAATGAATTGGCCATCATTCCGGAAATTCTCGCGGAGCACCAGTTCGTTCCCACTCCCACTACAAGTTGATGCGCAGTATCTGGTAACAACCTCGGTTTTCGAAAGAAAACGAAAAATAAAACTAAATAAGGCATTCTCACAAAATAACTCCCACGAGTGGCACTTTCTCTCCTTTTCTCGAGCATCAGATGCGTTGTTCAAGTTGCACAATTCGTGTTCTATATCAATCCGCGGTACACCATTTGTTCCATGAGGATCCATTCGCTCTTTTAAAGTAATACCAAAGTGCAGCGAAATTGTGCATGTATTAAGAAAGTTGACATAATGCAAACATGGCATCTTGTAAAATTAGAAACAAGAAAAATATAGAAGATATATTCTTTTTGATACAAATGCTTTTTGTTGGCCTTAATCTATGTTTTTGAATACTAATAAGAGGATTTCGAAGAAAATTCGACAGTTGCTAGTTGCAGATTTAACTCACTTTGACAGATGAGAAAATGTGGGGAATCATACTAATTTGCTATATAATTATATACAATTAACTTTTCTTATTGTAGTGGTCATTTCAACACACCATTACAATGCGAATGCGAATCCGACGTGACATGACTCCGGATCTTCTACAAATAACTTTCTGTTGTCAGTTTGGTTTCCTTCAGTCTTCCGGTTCTGCAGACATAGTTGTCTTCTGCTTATCCGGACTTATTGTTATTCACTATTTTGCACAACCCCAAATCAGAGACAAAAGTTTACACAGCATTTGTGAACAACACAAATTGTACATTGTAAACCTGTACCCTTTAACATTTGGTTAGTTTTAAGTTCCCTTTTATTGCAGAAACTACAGAAATGCTTCGAAACTATAGACTATAGATGCTTTGGTTTTATTATTTTCTTTTTAAACTCATTAAAATAGCAGCAAGAAATCAATATGAAAAGTAAATCCACAATCAATCACTGAATTTGAAAGTGTCTGGGAGGCTTTTTATATGATAATAAATTATCAATAAATTTGCAAAAGCGTGACTAACATTACACACGCGAATGTCATGGTACACTGACACTAGGTCATCGCCGACCCAAAACACTCTCGTACATAGCCATCAGCCTATTCCAAGCAGAATGAACGGTGAAGCAACTATTAATAGGCCCATAAAACAATTTAAAAACTGTAAAACTTTTATTTCAATCATAAAACCGGCAGCCCCTTGAAGTTGCGTTCCAAAGAAAAAAGCTGAAGATGCAGAGGATATGTTCATATATTTTTTATTCGTCTATCTTCAATTTAATTGTTTTTTTTTTAGCACAACGAGTAACACCTTAGCCTGATGAGGCAAACGGGCTACCATTAGAATAAAGAGTTTATAACGAGGCTTGAAGGTGCGATGGAACATCACAAATACCAAATGATAGATGACGAAACAAGCGGGATAATCAGACCGCTAGGCCAATAAATGAAAATATACACAAAGTCAAATAGACCATCATCTGCGATTGATAATTACACCGTAAAACGAGATAACCGATCATTTATGTTATAAAACGTTGCGTCAAGGAATTGAATTAGCAGATAGTGTATGTTTGACAGGGTTTCATAGAGCTGCTGAAAATATAAAAAAATGTATAATTCGTATCCAAGAAAATAATTAAACCACAAATACATGAACGTAAACCCCTCTCCATGTTGGGTGGTCGTTCAATAGCACAAATATCAGAATGCTTCAGTAGTGACGAATTAAACAAATTTTCAATAGATACTGTAGGAAGCTTACTGTATGAAGCTATTAAAGAAAACGATTATGTATTAATGTTGGAATAACTCACCTGCGCCAAAGGATGACGAGAAGCATAACATTGATAGAAATCAAATCGTACGCCTTTAACTCATTCTATTAAATTTGTTTTACGCACCTCAAAACGCAAAAGAAAGCAACAAGAACACTTTTTGGATTTCTGAACACGAGAATAACGACTGACGAACCACTAACCATTATCATCACATATATGCACTCTTGGCTTGACACCATAACTTATGTTAACACAATTGGAAATGCATGAAACTTAGAGAGATGAACACAGATCTAACTCTTATACATACATTTGCGCGTATACACAGATTTAACCATAAACGATTCGACGCTGAATGACACTCTAAACGAATCAAATCACGTAGAATGAGCTCATAATATAATGACGATATTCGTTGTTATTAGCTCAAGTTAAAATCAACACTACACATCGATGACAGAATCCAGCCAAGAATTAATCCACGGGTACCTAGAAATAGAATAAATTAAAAGAAAAACCACTATAAATTATCATATATAATTTTGTTCACTCGTTTAACAATCGTACAATTTGGATGATTGGTCATACAATAAATTCAATCAATTTCATACAATCACTGTATTATTTTTCTTAACTGAGTAAACTCGGAAACAATTTCGCGCCATGGAGGTATTCAGTCAATCTATTAAATTAATAGAATATTGCGCAGCCGACCTTTAGGACTAAGAAATAAATATATACATACAAATATATATATATATTATAAATTTGCTGCCGTAATCCTTGAATGCAGCGAATGTGCTTTGCGCAATTAACGACATCTGGTGACAATAACTGGAAACTATAAGAGGAAGATGAAAGGGCGGTTGAAGCTTTTTTTGCAAGTCAGCCACAGCTTCCTTGCCATATCCTTCCGTTATCCTTTTGCACAGCTCTTCTCGTCCTTTTGCACAGGCGTAACATCGTAAATAACTTGTTTTCCTTTATTCCAGTTAGAATTGAACCCATTATCAATAAACCACGAACAGGAAAATACTTCAAACATAAGTAGAACAACATTACAGCTTTCAAGAAAATTAATTTCGATTTATTTCGTAGCTTAAACATTGCCGCAAATATGGTCCACATTACTGATCGAACAAAAGAACATCTTAAAACGAAAACTAATTGCAATACCGAATTGCATGCATTGCATACCCGTGTGAATATGTGAAATGTGATATGTGAGAAGTTAACGATAGAGGCTAGAAAATTGGAGAAGAGATTCAAAGCAGAGAAAAATAAACGCATACTACTGAAAGGTCTGACTGAATGAGGGAAACCAACGACTATCACGCCGACATTTTCAATGGTTAATTTTTATTGCACTGTATAATATTTTACGATCCGTGAGTCGTAAAATGAAGGTTTGGCCCCCTTGGAATGTCACGACTTTATCCCGGTAACGGCACACACACTCGTTTTCAACTCGTTTGGTGATTGTTTTTTTCCGATTTGGTTTTGTGGATGGATTGTTTTTCATTCAGTAGCCTGCCCAGTATTATAATTTTGATTCGTCGTATCGTTGTTTCTCTCGAATGCACTCTACCAGTTAAAAGAAAACTGTGAGTATGTTGGGGTGATATTGGCTTACTTACCAAGGCACGGTACAGAGTGAATTGTGGACAGAAGAGTTGTGTGAAGTTCACAACCAGTGACAAGTAAACATTCCTTGTGCTAAAGCCCACTTAGACCTTGCAAAGAGATATTTCCTTCAAAACTAATGTAAACTTGCATCGTGGGATATGCCAGCGGCTAGTTCCACGCATAAATGGGGCATGATGTATGCCCGTTAAACAAGTGAAGCGTGTTTGTGCATGTGAGACCAACTCTTCGATTGTAACTTAGGTGCAGCGGGCATACAATGCGTTTAGAAGGCAACATTGTGAAAGACTGGTTTTAAATAAACTTATCCCACTTGTTGATTGATGTCATCACCCTTTTCCAGCGTATACAATCATAAAGGCCCAATAAAAATATTTAATGAAAAGATAGCTGTGGCCGTTGCATTGGAAAAGAGCAGTAAAACAATAATAATAAATACATATTGCTCAGTAGCAGTTGCAAAAAAAAAATTGGACCATTAAGCAGAAATTCAAATACTCGAACCACTTAGACCAAAAGATGGATCCGAATAATGTATACAAAAGTATATTAATTCAGCTTTTTGTGTTTCTAGGAACAAAACTCGAGAAACGCTGCATTAGGACAGCTATCGATAACAAATCCCTGGTTCACGGTGAATTGGTTTTAGGCTTTATAATGGTGTGTGTCTTTCTGTAAGGCTTTTTCTTCTAATTACGACAATCCACAAGCCGCACAAACGTTTGTTTTTGTAGCTGGTCAAAGTGGCCATGCGAATAAAACAAAATCATGTAAGACGGCAGTCTCGCTGAAAACAAGCGATGTTAGTTCGTTTTCGTTTATAAATATTTATGTTCGTTCATTAAATCGACAATTCGGCATTATAGTTTCATTCGGTCATTCGGATTGTGTCGTTCTTCTGGAACTCTGTTGGAATGCTGACATTGTTGTAGGAAACTTAGTACGGAGAAGCTAAACACATTTTGACAAAGGTGGAGATATTCAATAAATGTATCTTTTGCTACGGAACTAATACCACTATTTGGCCTTATTCCCGTTCTGCTAGATTTAATGGCCTCTGCAATAATGAAACATTTATATTGATTACGCTTAGTAGATAATTGGTCAACATTGTTTTATATTAAAAATTGAAACGAATCACCAAAGCAGTGTATAAAAATTGGCATGGCCTAATCGTAGAAATGTTTTTTAAATAGACCAGAAATAGATCATCCATAAGTTCTTACCAGGATGGCACAGAAATGACGTTTTATGTATCGTATATTGCTTGCTTAATCACAATCGATCACTCAATCAAACCATCACTATCGAAATCTGGCTGCTACAGTATCGAGTGCTACACACATTTGTTCGTATAGGTAAATTGTTTAGAGGCGCCAGCTCAGTAAACCAGTGGCTACGGCAAGATGACAAGATTTAATTGCGTTGATAATAGGGTTGTAATTTACGTGTTATATGTCATAAAATGCGACACGTCTGGTTCTTAAAAAAGGTAATGCATCCAAATTAGCATAGTCTTAAAACATTTGTAATGTTCTATTAGATGGCTAAGAGTATGACAAAATGAAACTGGCCCGGCAATGCGGAAGCCATCATCAAGCCCATTACTATATCTATGGCGTGCCTTCACAAGAGAGCCTGTTTCGGCAACATTCTCACCTGTGTCTGCTATCGTGAGCTAGATTGAGCATACTTGTCTCTATGGGAATGAGAGGAAAACATGAAAGAGAGCATGCGTGAGAGCAAATCTTCTGTTTTCATCGGAAAAGTTACTCTCTCTCTGCAAGAAAAAGAGGGAGAAAGAAAGGCTTCAGCAGAAAAAGAAAAGCGCATCGAATGAGATCACGTTATTGGATTGTAAATTAGAACCACAATGGCCGTCGCTCGTACTAAAAATATCGATAATATCCTACTGTCTCTCTCATTCGAATGGCCCCAATCCAAACTCGAGCCTTGGTTGTGTTTCAAGTAAAAAAAGGAATACTTCAATGTTTCCACTTAATCAGAACATGTTAAATATACCACATATTATGGGGAAACATACGGAAACACATATGCCTGAATACCAATTCCCAAATGCGTGAACGAATTTAATTTGCTCTCTCTTTAAAATCCTATTAGTGATTACCTACATTCTAGGACACAACGTAAAAAGAGAGCATTCACAAAATATTCAACGTTGCACTACGAGGTAAAAGGAAAGAAGTCATAAAAATATTATAAACATTTAAAAAACGATTGCTTTACGTCTCATCATAACCTGATGTTTGGTTGTAGCGCACAAAGTGTGTGCGTGGATAATCAGCTTGCAAGGATCTCAAGATCATATCATCAACACATATTTGGGCAGTTCTGGTGCTATGCAGAGCAAAAGTGATATGCGACGGGATTTGCAGCAAAATGCTGGGTCAGCCTGGCCACTAATGGTGGCCACTCCACAAATTACGGCATCGTTATACAAGACCTACCGTAGGCTATCGATCGTAGCGGCCAACCTGTTTGCCAGTATGGTCTTCTCAAGCTTCCTAACTTAACATAGCTAGTGCTACTTGACCCGCAGGACATGTGCAGAGTGTCTCGTGAGTCGGCGCCAACCAATACCACGATTCGAACTAGAGTCGAAAGCCATGTTACAGCAATGTTGCTTTCTGAAGGAACTTTAACGGACAAGACGAGACAAACTGTCCTTCTTTCTGTGTTGCGCCATCGTTGTAAAGTCTATCGAGCATGTTGCTCTTGTGTTGGGTGCTGCTTTTGGAACAATATTTATGAGAACCTGTAAACAGTTCCAAATCATCTGGCAACACTAGAAGATTCGAGAAATAATGTAATGGCAGCAGCAACGTAGTCAGAACGTAGCTTAGACACCTTCGCCTCAAACTGGTGAATCCGCAGTATAACCGTTCTAAACACCGATCCGTTGGGAAAAAAACTAGCGGCACAATTTCGCGGTGTTGCAAAAGGGAGTTTGTAACACTGAGCGAATGTTTACAAATAATTGTCTTTCGTTGATCAATTGATATTCTTTTGACGGATCCGGAACTAAATGAAATTTTGTTTTGATTTTTGCATACAAAAATGAACACGACAGCTGATCTAACGTCACACTTGTAAAATGTATGTGTTAAGTATGGTTTACAAATTAGGGAATTTATAACACGAATTAAGCTAAACTGTCCAATAATCCAACGATAACAATAACACATTATAGTTTTGACATTATTGAAATAAGCGTAATAAACCAAATGAGTACCAAACAAGATGCAGTGGCGGACGAAAGCTTCCCCGTCTCCAGTTGTGACATTTTGTAGTTTTTCTATCCAGCAAAGATTGTTGATTGGTTCTTAACCTATCAGTGCAAATTTTAATGTAGGATTTGCAGTGAATTAATAATTGCAATCGCAATCACGATCGTTGTTTGTTATCTAAACGGATGATGCGGCTTTACTGTTAGCTTGTTTTACAGTAGGCAGCGAGCACTTAGAAGTTCATTTCCAGTTCGCTAGCATTTCTCAATAACAATAATTAGATAGTTTTTTTATTAGAACTAATTGAATATCATTACGATCGAGTTATAAGTCAGCACAAATTAAAAAAGTCCGCAATCATCCGTACTAGAAGAATGCTTCGTTATGCCCGCCAATTAGCTTGATCGCCGCTAATTATTTCCCTGTACGATTATGAACCAATCAAAAAATTGTTCTACAAATGTTTCGAATGCCTACACTTTGTTATTTGGTCTAACTATAAGATGAATTTTGTTGTTTCTTGCCTTCAGAAAACTACCATACCTCTAGTAAGCCAACACTAAAGCACTTAAAAACAGCAACTTCAATCCGTCTATTTTACTGAAATACTTTGTTTCGTTGTTGGCTTCCTCAGTATCTTCATCATTATTTTTTGTTTCTTTTCCCAATTGGTTTGTTAAAGTAAAATTACTCAAATTAAGCATACAAACGAAAAATCTAAAAGCATTTGATAACAGATTCTATCCTCTGCTAATGAAAGAAGACTTTGAAATAGAAATAGAATGCTGTCAGTTCTGAACAGAAAAGAACAGGCCACCAGGTTTTTCTACAATTCTATACGTTTAAATACGTTATGTTCCATTAGTATTCATTCAACATTCTAAATTAGTATTCATTCAATTTTGCGCTCCATAGCTTGTCCCGTTGTAGTTAAGCGACACCATAATATAATTTTAGAAAAATGTATGAACTTTCCATTTTTTGGAGCAAAGCTCAAGTCGCAAAATATTTTCGCAAATTTCAACGACATAACGGTTTGAATAGGCACTGTTCCGTGCGCCTGCTCTTTGGGTTTATTAACTGACCATAAACGTCGTCATTCCTTCTCACTTCTGCCATCCAACGCTCGCCAGCAAACGCACACTTCTCTAAATCCCTGCCATCTTTTATACTGATAACTGCACTCGTAGAGTTTATAACATGATCTTGAAACTTCCAATAAAGCGATTTTTCAGACACAAACGGAAATTCTTCGAAATAGTAGGGGGGTCCTTGAATAGTGTGCGTTTGCTGACTCGGTTTGATTCTGAACAACGTTCGGATGAACTAAAAAAGAGCACGCTCAAGTGGGTATAGAGCGAGAATCGGGAAAAAGAATTAAATTACCATAAACTCCAATATTTATGGTTCACTGTGGAGTACTTCCACTGGCCGCCCAACGTGTCACCTAGCTCCATTACCAAGTGGTCTGAGTATGAAAAACTGACCTTAAGGGAAATTTTTTTTAGTATACAAAATTCAAACATCTTTCACCATTCTTATGAACTTGGAGCCAAAGGTTTTATGATTTCCATAGCTTGATATGTATAAAAGAGAAGAAAAAAAACTCCCCATATACCTCTTTCTTTTTCTCTTTCAAAAATTGTAATATTCTCTCTTGGTTGCTCCAAGGACGAAACAAGTGAAACCACTTCCCACTTCTGTTAGTGATAATTCCTGCGAGCAATCCTTATGCTCCCGCTGGGGTGCCGAAACTTTGTTTGTTAGCGTTCGTTTCTTCGCGATGGTAACACGAAAATCTCATTATCTTCTGCGAAAGAACGTTTTGTAAACCTGCGTTTCCAGAGCCAGCCTTGCCAAACTCTCTGTTTATTTCTTCCGCTAGCAACCATGGCACGAGATTGACTTTGTGTGCTGGTGATTTCTTTAGCTCTTTCTCTCCACTGTACTTCTCAGCTTTTGTAATTCGTGACGAAAGTTGAAAGAATTTTGTGTGAGAGAACAACAAGGAAGACAGAAAAGTAGAACATCGGGAAGCCTTTTACTCTGGTTGCAAAATAGAAGGCGCTTCATTCAATTTGATACTAGCGATTGTCGGTTCGGGGTGAAGTGACCGACAGACGTGAAAACGAGACGAGTACGGTAAGCACTCCACACTGCGGATTGCGGTTTCTGTTATCGGAAGTAATATATTGCAACTTTTACGAGTTTCTACAGCAAGGCGAGCAGCAAAGCCGTTTTCCAAAATTGACGTAGCGAACGGAGGTTGGCAGCGGTTCAAAGGAGGGTAGAAACCTTCGAAAATTCAAATCACCTTAATATGATATGGTCGTTCAAAAACAAATTCAAAAAGAGAACATCGACTGACTATTGGAGGCAAGCGATCTTGTTCGCAGTTTGTTCATTGTGTTGTAACTAAGCAACACGACTGGGTTGAAGTGGTGAAGGGTTCGCAAAGCGTAGTGAGACGATGTTTTAATTAATATTTACCAGTTTAGATAAACATCCTCAGAAAGATCCCATCGATATACGTAGGCTTTTTGAGGCTTTAGAAGGGGATTCATAAGCCCACGACGAGCTTCATTTACCAATCGAGTCCTTCCCAGGTTTTTGGCTAGGACCTCCTAGGTTTTGTTTGGGTATAAGCTATTTCACAGTTTTGAGAAAAAATAATTTTACAAATAAACTTCTGTTTGTATCATAAATGGTTATATCGCAAATAACTTATCTATACGAACGATGTTTATTGTTACGGATATTTTTCCCACATAGTGTTATTCACTATGTTTTTTTGTGTATGTGTGTTTTATTGAACGTGTGTTTGTACACTCATTTCGATAATCTACATGACAAGAATTTTGTCGTCCGACCGCGCGAGCGAACACTTGAAACCTAGTCTTCATTTTGCTTTCGGTTTGACTCGTCAATACATTTCCTCAAGAGAGTTGACATAAAACACCGCTTGTTACCCGTGTTTCCCAGTTTCTTTCGTGCTAGAGGTTGACCAAGGTTGGTCACAATCGATTATTGAACATTTCACTTCGGATAATTAATTATTTAGTTAATTTTGTTTTTCATTTTCCATTATAATTGGTGCAGAAATAATACTAAGCATATTAAAAAATCATCAACATTGGGAATAGTGGACAGCAATTGATTGATTTGTGTCAGTTTTGAATCAGCTGACAAACGGAACTATTTTTTCCGAAGGATTTTACGATTTTCAAAACTTGGCGATAAAAAGGAACTCACTTTACCCACTTTACTAACAGTAAACAATTTTTCGTGATCCATAGACCATAAACCTAGAACGATTGTGTCTGCGTGTGTAAATTCAAAATAGTTTTTTTTTTTCAAATTCCCATACTTGACTACTCCTTGGAATAGGATGGATTTAATAATAGCTAACTGATAAGATCGTCGATTAGAAAAGTTACTTAAATATTAGGAGCTTTCCCTATTCCCTGTTATATGGACTCTGAGCTTGAATGAACAAATGCTGTTTACATGTTTGCAGTGTGAAGGACCAATGCAACTTTACCAACAGATGGAATAGGAAGCAAACAGCAAACAGCATGTATAAAAACATCCAGCGATTTTAAATAGAAACATCGTGGCATAACAGTAACACTCCGAGAAGAAGAATTGTAAACAACCCATGGAACGAAGCACTCGAGTTTCTCGAACACTGTTCCAAGTCACTACATCCGACACATAGGATATTCAGATGACTGTCCGCATGAATATACAGATGACTTACATTTACGTACGTTCGTCTGATCGCTTACTAATCCTTGCGACTTAGAAAAACAAAGCAGGAAAGGAATTCATAAACATTACGCATATAAATGACAAATAGAATTTACACTACACATACTGTTTATTCAAGTTAAAGCTGAGCAACGAAGCATCTAAAATGCAAACCGATGAGAAAAAAGGCAGCGAAACTTATTAGGCAATACCCCAGGTATTTGTACATTTTTTGCATTTTAATCCCTTTTCTTGCGCTCATGTATTATTCAACAAATGTTTGTAGAAAATGGTAAATTTACTAAAACTTCCAGCCACAACGAACGCGGAACAAGTGTAAAGGTAGCACATGGTTTTATTAAGAGGCAACAAAAACGATATAGATGCAGTTTGGTTTAAAGGGTACGAACTACTATCGCTTAAAATGTCTCTTGAATCATACTACATTATTCTTTTGTTCAAGGGATTTCATTTCAAATTGTATTGCCATGAATAGAAAGTTGTAAATGCCAATTCTGGTGATAGATATTTAACAAACAAATATAACAAAAGGGGTTTATAGAAGCAGTTTCAGCGTATGCAATTATGACAAATCGTTTGATTACTCTATTAGTATTACTAACTTTCGACACGACTCGTCACATGCCTTACTTACAGTTGCGTGATACTGTGTCATCTACCGGTAATAAATGTACGATGAGTAATTTACAACTACCTTGACCAAGTCTAAGTACTTTTATCTTTATTTTAATTAAATTAGAAACTTCCGGCTATCTTTTCATTCGTATAACATAAGATTAAAGCTGCTTTTGAAATGATTTTGACGAAACCGTTACATTTGTTCAAAGTACCATTTCAAACACATTATTTTGCATAAAACATAGCGATACAGGCAGAACATAATTTGTAGGCTGTTCGGTGCCAACCTGTTACGGGTGAAATTACGTATGTTTCGGCGATTGCGTCGAACCAGCATTGTTACCTGTGCACATTGTGCATCAAGGGCGAAGTAATAGTTTGGACAGTGCGATATTCCTTGAAGATAGAACCCTTTCGGCCTTCAAGCATTTCTTTTACGATCGTGTTGCCGGTTGCCGTAATATATATGACATCTGTACGGCACCGCAACGGGTAATTCCGAGGAACTCAAGGCCAGTAATTGTGGGCAACAGGGCATGGCTACCATGACAACATGAACCCTTCCTTGACTTTTCTGTTACTGGCTCTACGAACCTGCCAATACAAATCCATAACAATTTTAACTCAAGGACATGGGTGAATTTTTCTATGGGAATTTTATCCTTTTTTCCAGCACGCTTTCGAGAATGCCGTGAAAACACCATTGCATCCGAAGAACACCGATTGCTTCAACACCCAGGGAGGTGAGCGTTGCAACTCTTTCATTTTTGTAGCCATCCTCAATATCTTTGGCGCGCAAAACTTAAGCAAACCCAAGCGGTGGACACAAACTGGCATTTACGGCGATCGCTGCTTATCCGAAACCTTACAGCAACAACTGAGGCGAGAAAGGAAAAATTAAGGACAAACATTCGTAACCAAACATAAATACATAAAGAAATAGAATTTATTGCATCGTAAAATATGCAATTTTGTAGTTATATTGTCGATTCTCTTTTCACTATCATGCACTCTGTCTTCCTATCGCAGTCTCTTTCACGCTGCTGTTTGACGGTGCTGTGGGATGTTGGAATGAACGCAAGCTTATTGCCAACTATACGACATGTCTGCTTTCTCGGTCGGAGCGTACCGACGTACTTGTGACGGCTAAATTCGCCGTTGTTGTCATGGTTCAAAATTGCTAATTTGTGTACGGTATACGTAAAAATCTCCAGCTCGGATGACTATCGTTTATGACTGTATGTTACAATACATTTGTTGGCTTCGCAGCAATAGTTCCGCAGATCTTCAAGAAACAATACATGCTATCAAGCGTAAATACATGCCAAACAACAATTATCATAGAGCGTATTTACCATACGAACAGTATTCTAAAATTTCGTTCTCAACTAACATTCTGGCTGTTAGTGTCTGAAGATACGCGGATAGCATTTGTCCCAAAGTTCCAAAGTTTATCACAACGCCGGATATGGTTTCATTCGGCAGTATAATCATATGGTACTACAAAGTTGAAGCTAAAAAGTTTAGCCGACCACCGCCCAATACTTTTCAGGTCAGTGTGCATTCCAATGATCCAATGAAGATTAGACATTAGTTAAAGGCTAATAGTTGAAAGGCATAACAGCATAATCGACCAAATGTTCATAAAAGACACATCCGGAGCTAATTATTGAGACATACAGGTTAGTTACGGATACATTTGTTCAAAGTACCATTTCAAACACATTTTTCTGCATAAAAAATAGCGATACAGGTAGCACATAATATTTAAGGTTTTACATTGATACGTTGTTGTAGGAGGTGACGGTTTCTTTATGAAAGTGTTGGTAGAATACATAAACATGCTCAAAGTTGTCATCACAGTTTTCACCTATGGAAACGTTTATAAGGAATAGACATGTATTTTATTGAAATAAATCAGCGAATCGATAAATCAACCAACACTGAGACTAACTCAATTATTATCGCGTTCTCCGAAATACCAAAAAAATAGTGTTGCGTATGTTTTGAGCTATCTTCGCTTCGTTGAAAATGTTTTTTTTCTGTCGCTAAGAAGTTGAAAGTTGAACGGATGAAAAGATTAAAGCCAAATCCTGTATAAGGATTAATGTTAGATTAAAGTATTAAACAATAATAATTTATTTCCCCTTTTAAGTTTGAAGCTTGCCGAGTATGGTTGAAATAACGCAATTTACGAAACACATCAAACAAATGAAACAGAAAAGCCTCCAACATAAATGTAGTTTTCCAAACTTTATTGCCCGTGTTCAACAACGTATACTTATCTATCATTTGGTTTATTGTGTCCGCTGAAGACTCCAGAAGTGAGCCACACGCTTCATTGTGCCGATGGATTCTCTCATTTTGTGCTCCAGAGATATGTGTTAGTCAAGATAAACGGCTTGGAATCAAAAGCGGCTATTTACGACCATAACCGGACTATTAGTTTACTAGTTTATTGTTGTTCGTCCATTATGGATACGTTTTCTAACCGCAGTCCGGTGGTTCACTAGCAAGCACGATAATCAAACGAACAGGTAAAAAAGCCATTTACCGCACATGCACCTTCTGCATCGTCGTAGAATATCCAGCGCTTGAGCTCATTTTGTCGTTGTCATACGTCAAATGAACCTGACAGAAACTTAGCTTCACAATGGGAGTAGGATTCATTGATTTCTGTCACGGACTGAGTCCATATACCAAGTACTTTTCATATAGACCAAGAATTTTTATCTCAACATTTTCTTCAATGGTTAAGTTAAAATGGAAGCCAAATTATTATTTTATGATGCTGGAATATCGATTTTATTATATACTATGCATCACGTGGTTGTGTAATCAAATATATTAAACATTATGCTCTTTTAAACTTTTTTTTCACGTTATAATTCGTCGTTTAATCTCAATCAAGCTCATTAAAAAATTGCAATGCTTTTTGTTGTTGTTTTCTTTTCTATACATGGAAACACGTTAGTTAAAGAAATGTAACAATTCAAGCCTAAAACTACAATCAAACAATATAATTTCAATCAGTAGCAGTTGTATTTTTAGACCGAATACCTCCAATTACAACAAATATTTCTTTTATTTGAATGTTTTGATAACAATATTGAAATGTATATTTTTTATAAATGATTAATTATTGAAAATATGCTTACATTACTATAAATAATCATAGAAAATATATTTAACAAACAAAATCATACGACTTTGCGATATTCTTTCTGTCCCGTCGGCACCTTTCGTAACACTGAAATGATTGAAGAAAAACTCAAAGATAACTAATTTGAAAGCATTATCCAACCGAGATCCAAAACTAACGTAGTTCATGCTACACAAGAGATCAGGTTTTGTTAGTAGAGCCTGAAAAGGTTGCAAAGATGATCGAAATACAGTATTGCAAATGCTCTACACGAATGCGATCTAAGTCAAAAATTGTGTGCTGTAATCTAGCAAATGTTATATTGTAGCTGATTAGTTACATAAGGCTCAGCCAAGATGCTCAAAATTACCCGTTAAAAACATGTTTCAAAATCAATTTTCCGTCAATACTAATCCGTTAATTTTTTGGACGAAACGTTAATGTTAATGGTAATGCTAACGAAATGTTAATGTTTCTGTAATGTTTTCAATACCATCCTCAACGAAAACAAGAATCATAAAGCCGGCGCAGGTGAAATGGAGGCGAACTAATAGGCTATAGCAGCACCATTAATTGAATTCACATTTAAATATATTGCCAAATATTTTCTTGATAAAGCCTTTTCTGCGCCAGTAGAAAAACGGATAAACACCGGTAATGTATTTGTTAATGCAACAATACACTCAATAATGATAATGCTCAATAACAGATAATGCAACAATATACTCAATAAAAATACTTGGAAAAACCAACATCTGAAACAGTTCACATTGGCTTTATGAAGTATAATTACTTGTTTACCTCGTTTACGGACGTTAAAATATCATAAATGCACATCCATCATGGTATCTCAATGGCATGCACGATTTCCGATGTTCCATCCATTGTAAGCTTTTGACTACACTATTCAAGCACCTGAACGCACAAGTAGGATAGCAATATTACAGCGCAAGCTGTTTATCTCGTTTCGACAAACTTTCCCATCTTGTTGCTATGGATATTTGTAATGGATGCCGAACCTGCGCAGCAAAGACGTCGGCGGAACGAGATGGAAGAATAGGTATAGAATACGTTTTTAGTACAAGCTGGCTACGGAACTAAAAACCATTTGCAGAGAAAAGCTCATAAAACCCGCCCTAATTTCAATGGCGCTATTTTCAGGCGGTTTCTATGTACGTTCTCTCTCTGTCACGCCGCGTATCCCGCGGAAGAGTAAAGCGCGCAACCATATAACACCTTGATTGCCCGATTAGCCACTTTTAGTACAAACAACTTCTTGTAAACGTGGTTCAGTTGTTCTGTTGGCAGTCCGTCAACGGTGTTTCCCATGGACACAATGTCTACCATGAGGAAAATTTCCCTGTAGGTAAGCGATTTTCATTTTCATCTTCGAGTTGGTTCGTGACTTAGCTAATGCTGGGAAAACTTGTGGGCCAAGAATTTTCCAGCAGTGGTAAATTCTGGACAAAGTTCAGGTTTTTCTTGTTGCGGCTTTTTATGCTCAAAGTCGTAAGCTGAAGCTGCAGTGGCTGCCGTCGGGTCATTTAAGGAAAGCACGGCCGACAGAGCATCAAAGTATACTAGTGCAGGTGTGTCACGGCATTCACAGTTCTTTGGCTTTTTCTCAGGTCGGTGTCGTATCAGTTCCTTTAAAGGAGCATTTGCTGACGACATGCGATGTAAACGAGAAGCAGTTAAGACGAAATAATGACGGCAATTACTTTGATTGGATCAGCTGAGTTGGTACGGCGAAAACAATTGAAGGATCGCGAGGCAAACACCTACTTATCTATATTTCGGGGGATGGTGGGTTGGAAAGTTGTCAGTTGTCTGACGAATTGAGTTACAGAGCCAGTGTCACTATCAAACGTTTGGAACCACGAACGAACCAAGCTGCCTCTGGGGCGTTGCAGATTACTTCACCATTTCGTCCCCTGGGATGCTTACTTTGGGTCTTAACCACCATCCATTTAGTAAGGTGTTATTGCGCTGAAAGTTTTTTTACGTTGTTTGTTTTTCAATGTTTTACCATTTGTTTTCATTTTACCTCAAAATTAATGGCTATAATCGAATCTGCCATTAAGCAGGTTCTGCACACAAAGTGCTAGTAGAAAAGAAACAATATTTAGTCAAGAGCTTCAATCAATATTAGGCATATTTGAGAAATAAAGTTTTAAAACCAAACCGAATGTGTACATTTTCGTCGTACAAACTAAGCTGGGACTGGAAATGAGCACAAAGATGACATATTTCCAATAAACTTCTATGGTTTATGCATATTTGTGCATTTTTTTTAAATTCTGAAACAAAAGTTCTAACAATTTAACATTGAGTATATTGAAAAAATAATGGACCGAAAGTGGCTTAGAAAAAATCTTCTACAGGGCAAGAAGCATTCCCAATATCAGTGAGTATTGGTGAGCATCTTTAACGTTTCGTATTAGGAAACGTTCAAGTTAATCGACAGCCCTTTGGTTTTTATTTCCCAACTATTATTATTTATTTGTGTGATAGTTTGCTTCTCTGTTAATAAGAAGATTTCTTTCACATGTTCGCCTAAACGATAGCTAACTATGGACAATATTTGCAATTTTGTGTTGTTGCTTTTCTGTAGTAGCAGTCAATTTTCCGGGCCACCTACGTGAAAGTGTGTGTAACCATATATAGAAAGAAAAGTCTCAACAGAACAACACTAACACCTTCTAACAATATCAGTTCACCCACACCATTGTAGTTTCCATTGTTGACTTCACACACCTGCAAACAGCCTTGCACACACACACGTATTCACCGAATTGTTCAGAAGTGTAAGTGCGCTCGCATCTCTTTACATATTTACCAACACACTTTGCCGCAAACATTTCGCATGTGACGCAAGGGAGTCGCCGCACTTTTCATGCACATTTCCACGGGTTTTCGGGGGGCCATCGACGAACTTCCTACCCAACAAGAGTCCGTGTCGGGGGAAATTTTTCATCAAAACGATACCAAACGTTGCCGGGAAAACATCTCGTTTGTTCAGGACACCACATCGACCGCAGTTCTAACAACAAGCCGAATTTTATCTTTTCTATCACGTACGGCGGTGCGAAACACTCTTTTTGAAACAGTAAACATACAAAAGCGAGCCATTAAAGTATTACTGCCAATCAATTTTCAGTCCTTTCCTGTGCTAGTCTTAGTGATGAAACCATTACTGTGGAAGTGAACTTTTTGATTTCAAAGCATCACGCAAAGAGGAAAGTAAGCTTTTTGTTTGCAGCCTGAAGCTACAAAGAAAGCCGCAGTACGGAAGTCAACATGAAGGAGAGAAATTTGATTCATCGAAAATTGACACTCTTACAGTCAGCACCCCAGTCGCGGTTGGATAAAATCGCAACCATCGATACTTGATTCGTTGGCACCGTTAGTTTTCATTTGATTTTGTAGTGCACAGTTGGTAGTGTAGTGCAATTGTTTAGTTTATAAACTCGTATGGCTTTTTTTTAACAACGGGCAGAGCCATATGCATTTGGAAGGAATTGTATTGTTCTGCAATATGCTTTTAGTTTGTATTTAATTTACTTGTGTTATGTTTCCAATGATCTGTAATTTAATTTTTATTTTTTTCTCAAACAAACGCGCATGTTATCCAATCTATGTTTGAAGAACTTGTTTTCCAAGGAACAATACGTGCATAGTGATAATTGGAGCATGAAACAAGTGAGTATTGCAGAAAAACACATACCATATACTGGAAAGTACTGGCTGAACACTAGAGTTTGTATGCTTTCACTTACGGTATCGATAATTTTGACAAGCCCGTTCTAAGTTTGATAACAAAACTCAAATAAATGTGAGGTGTGCTTCTTTCACCCACATTCCTGCAACTTCGCCGCTTCGCAGTCAAAACAACTATAAGTCTGACTGGTCGCATGGTTTTGTCTTTAGCACGCTATCACTCCTGGGCCATATTTCGATCGCTAATTCATTCATCCATCAAGGTTCCGTCTATCCATGCGCTTCGTATGTCACCTTTTGCGTTGGTGTTGGTTATCGTGCAAAAGCAGTAACTCAGAGAGTCTGGGAGGAAAGCAAGAGTGCGCTGCAGGAGAGACGCGAGACAGAGCAGCAGAGAGATAGGGTGAGTGAGTGAGCTAGGCTTCTAATGTTTACATGTCAGCTGGCAATCTGTCATTCATGGTTTCACTAGACGTGGAATTTCCCATTTGCTGCGCACGGTCGCGGCAGGCGGCGGGCGGCGGCGGCACAGTTCTTGTTGGTGTATTTGTTTCACTTCCTCACGAGCATTGGAGCACGAAACACAGTTTTAAATACCTTCTCTGACAGTTGAGAGAACTATGCAGACGAAAACAGCCGGAATTTCGACCCTGATTGGGTGCATTGTGCAGTATTGCACACATGCCGACTTTTTATTTCTATGTACACTTCTTTCAAAAACACTTCACTGCAGTCTTGTTGATATGCATAGGACTTAAATTAACATAGAAGTATAGACTTGGAGACAACGATAAAATCGAACTGCGAGCGGTCCATTCAAAGCGCTTTTCAGTTAAGTATGTCCACCTACACAGATAGAATGGACACATAGAAAAGGGGATCAACGGAGGAATGGCTGGAATATTTTCTAGCCGGATTGCAGTATCTGGTTTGCGTCACTATCGCCCTACTAACATAAAAATAACAATTTATCACGATATTTTAATACTTGATAGTCTAATAAAAAAAAGGGCTTTCTGAGTGGTTCTGAGTCGGGAGAGTGTGATGAGAAAGTGCGAAAATGCGTAGGAATGGAATTTGGTATTTTAAAGCGGCTTGGCACGAACATTACACTGTTTTCCGACAAGCCGTTTCCGAGTAGGTAACTCCCAAAAAATTGAGCTTTTTATGTAAAATACCCAACACTCTAACATATAAAATAAGTACCGCTTTCACAACTACTTCAGTAAAACTAATAAATTGAAAGATTTACGAAGCGCATAGTAACTGCAGTACAAGGCAGACACATGATTAAAGAACTCAAAAAACAGTACTTAACACCTTCTTCTACTTTCAGTACTTGGAAAAATGGACAGTTGGACAGAGGGACATAGGTATCTTCAGCGCGATATTACTACCGGCCCACAAGCTCCACTACGTAGGCTTCATTTGCACAGGTGTGTGTTTACCTGATATTAAAGATGACAGAAAAAAAAAAAATAGAAAAGAAAACCTAGTGCCCTGCGAGGCGGGCAGAAACGATACAATCACGTCTTTCGACTTGATCTTTGTGGAGTAACTTACCTTGGGAATAAAACCAAGTATAAGTATCAAAACCTACGAAAAGGAAACGAAAACCGTGACCATAAGTACGGTTTTTATTTTCTATATTTTGGCTCCCTTTTTCGGATGGCCAATAAGAGTAGAATCTTTGGCCGTTAGGGCAGACCGGTCTGGGCCAAGGCAGAAAGTAGTGTTGGGTGAAAAAAAAAACTTATGTAAATCCAATTTTTGCCAATTTTAAACTTCTTTTGTTTGTTTCTTTTAGCCAAGACCCTGAGTAAGAAATATCGGAAGGGCGGAGCAAAGATTCGGTTTTTGGGGCAAAATTACGTTCCTCCGGGTTTCGCGGTGGCGGGCGCGTGTGGGGGGAATTGCTTTCTTTTCATTTCTTACAATTGCGCCCAGCATCCTCTCTGGTGCTCTGGCTTGAACTGTGTGTGCGCGTGTATGTGCTCACCGTTGTGGAGAGCCGTGGTCCAGCCCAGCTTCACGCAGAAGCTGATAAGGAAAATAGAAGCCAGGAAATGGGGCCAAGTTGTTTAGGAAGAGCCAGGCAGATAGCAACGGCTGATAGTGGTGAAGAAAGCGATGTAGGTGTTGAATTTGCATAAGGATCGCATTCGGTTTTTCGCGCGCGAGATACTGGGAGGGTGGGTATGAGCAGCTTTTCCAGCCAAGATGCACCATGGTTGACGCCGCAATAAAAGTTGTTGTGAAGCACCGGCAAGGCGTGACAATAGAAATGGTGACTGGCTAGTTGCTGAACGTTTGTACCGTCGCTGTCGCCCAGAACAGGCGACGGAGTGCGCTTTTGTCCTGATGTGCGCATGGAATATTAGTGCACATTCTGTGAAGAAGACTTTGGTGGCAGCTTTGCTAGCAACATCCCCATTCGTGAGGACGTTCTTTGTATTGGTCAATGGCGGAGATGAGGAGAAACAGGAGACCCACAGCAATTTGGCGTTGGAAGATTGGAAAGTTCTTAGTAAAAGCTGGTGTCAAAAACATCACGCAACGGAGAATATCGATTCGGGAATATTACCATACGTGGCCCGCTGGGCTGGGCGTAGACGGAGAGTGTTTCTGCCGGATGCCGAATGCACGAGGCACTCCGCCAACGGTGGAAGCCATTGCCGAAGGAATAGGAACCATCTTCTGCGTCTTCCACAAAACTTCGGCTCGCGCTGCTGGTGAGAACGAGGTATAAAATTGATAATTTAGTCATTCGATTCTGGCCGACACTCACAATCGTGTACTCTCTCTCTCAGAGCACAGGCTAAGCAGGGTGCTATCAGACGCGAAATCTGCAGGAAACGTTGGTGCGGGGCCGCGCAACTAAGGCTTCTCGGTCGCCATTTTCAGAATGCAAACAAGATAAAGCGGTAAATGCCCCTAGGAGGCATTCCCTTATCCCAGCATGCCCATTCCGTTCTCGTCGCTGCCGCCGTTGTTCCGCTCCCCAAACGGTCCTCCGACTCCGACGCTTTGCATTCTTCGCGCGGCTCACAACGCACAAGATCGCAAGGACCGAAAGAGACTCGAGTGAGCACGAGAGGGAGAAAAAATCTACAACCTATCAAATCTAATATTATTGCCCACACGAGAAAAATCCCGCCCGGAGCCCGGAGCCCGAGCGCCCGCCTGGTCCGCCGCACTGCCATTCGGCAGCGCTGGCTTCCGATCGGGATCGAAGCCACGAAGAGTAAAGGACGAACGGAGCGCCTGCCGGCAGCAGCAAGGACCATATTTTGCTCCTGACGCCACACGCCACCCGTGCCAACGCTGCCGTTTTGTTTCGTTACGCTTCATCAACTAGCCCTTTCTTTATTCTGCTGTTTTGACGCCGCTGCATGGCCGTTCTGTCGTTTCATTTTGCCGTAAAGTTCCCATCTGGCCTCTCCAATCGATTGCACTCGCCCGCGACCCTTCGGCCCCGAGGGCGAATGACAGGGCATGGAATGCCGAGTTTGGGGTTCAAACTTCATATAGGGTTTGGCTAACCATCAGGTGCTCGGACACGATTTGCGCATCTAGGTCGACAGACAGCCGGAGATAGGGTGGTCGTGTGGTGCTGTCCCTTGCGAGACGGTTTCTCCAAGCAAAAAACCGATTAACGCCATACCCTGTCATGGCATCGATAGACCGATCGTGGCGGGGACAAACAGGATGCGCGGAGCGTTAACGGAATGCAAAACGTTCCCTGCCCAGACAGGCCACCGGCGGCCACCTACGCGATTTGGTCGGAGGAGCGTTTCGCAAGAACGGCTCCAGAAACGAGCTCTCCATCGCGAACGCCAGCAGTCAGTACGATGGGCTACGCACACGCGTAAAGGAAGCGATGAAGAAGCTGGACACACACTGCCAAAGCTGAAAAGGACTCACAAACAGAAGGTGCGAGCAACTGGCGGACACCACCCGGTGGCCATCCCTTGCCACTTTTATTATCCTTCCTTCCTTGCGGCTTCTAGTCCTTTCCCAGCGCGAAAGGAAAATCGGCAGCGAAAGAAAATCTATACCACACACACTCTCTCGAAGACGGGGCACACTGGTGTGCGTGAAAGTCCACGCTCTCTTCCTATCTTCTGTTGCTCTCTCTCTTTTTCGGTCGCACCCGGTGCCCAAGGCCGCGATAGTGCGCCTGCTCAGAGGACGGGCTCAGGACTCTGGCCTCTGGCCGCTGGCCGCTGGCCGGGCCGATTCTCTCGCTCGCACCGCAGCTTCGCTGGCCCCGAGCCGAATTTTGGATTTTTCGGGGTTCTCACTCCGTCTCGCTTGCGCGTTTTCGAGGCATAGAAATGCCTTGCGCAACCGAAACCGAAAGCATGGCCTACACGGTCTTTTGATTGCCGAGGTAACCTTTGTCAATTGCCGGTAGCTGCTGCTATTGCCGCCGCGTGTTGTTGCGTTTTAGGTGGTCGGCTCTCCCCGAGATGGTGCGACCAGTTTATGTGATACGTTACACTCTCACAACTGAACCACACGGCCACCGGAACGCATCGCAGACATCACCACTAGGGGCGCGTTTGGTTTGGAGCTCGCCACTTGTCATCGCTCTGTCATCGTTGTTTTTGCTCACACTGGGTAGTATTTTCCTGATTACTGTGACCGGTCAACGAACGTCGTTTAATGCGCAGTGTTATCACATCACCACTAGGAAATAAAACTACGGAAACTGATTGGGAGAAACGGAAACGGTCGATGGAACCGCTTGTGTGCTGGTACTAAAGGTGTAAAAACGACGGAAAACCGAACGTTGCCCCACTGAAGTTGTGATTTTTCTAGTGTTTTTAACCGAGTAACCGAGTGAGTTTCGTACACACCACATGCCGCCAGCGAATCGTCTTCGATGTGATGTCTCGAGTGTTGCAGAGGTGCCGCTTCATGAACGTATACTGAATGTATCCTGAGTGCTATTTATCCGGTATACCTTCAGTATACGTAACAGGAGGCGGTACAGTCACCAGTGATCCCAGCGAAGACAAAAGTGATACCCAAACTTCGAAGTGGCACTAGTATCCTGGGTACAAGTGATGCGGAATCGCAGTTTGTAGTTTCGTAGTTCCACAGCTTGGTGAAGAGCGTGTTCGGTGCCACGCGAATCGGTCAAGGGGATAAGCACTTACTTGAGAACTGGTCAACTGGCATGATGTAGCGAAGCCTGAAGACACTTTAGTGTATTATCGTTTAATGGGAGCAATGAAACGAAATTTTACTGATAATGTCATCAACGAAATAATGCGTGAACACTGATTACTGGAAGCTGTACACCGTAACACAACACACTTCGTCAACTACACCATACATGAAAGCATAGCATCTATACAAGCAAAAACATGTGTATGTAGTTAGAAAGGCAAGAGTAATCGAAAAAGTAGCAGAGAAAATAGATACATTGGCTGTAACGGGCTAGAAAGAACAGATATTGGGCTTGGAGGCTGTAAAAGTGTAGTCAGATGTTGTTTCTTCAACAGCTACGAATATCCACGTATTACTCAACATAATGTATACCATTTTATTCTTTTTCAAAGCATTTCCTGGCTATTTGCTACCACTGGCAATCAAACTGTCGCTCGCATAGCTCGAAAATTAAGCGAATTATATGGTGCAGCATCAGCATCCAGTTGCAGTCGGTCGGGCAGACAGGCGCATTGATGACACCAAGTGTTCGCAAACATCCACCAAAATAAATGAACCACAACCACAAGGAGCGGCAGGCAGCGTACGGATAGCAGCAGACTAGCTTCTATTTATCGGTCCCTCGAGATACGCAGATACGTTGAAGTGAGAGAGAGTAAAAACTATCAAGTTGGGTGTTGAACGCGTGAAATGAATACCTAATACGGCATTAATATTGTATGAAATTCTTGCGAGAATAAAGCTTTACGATGAAAACCCTAAACGAACACAACTAGTTTTTTTTTTAAATTAAAAGGATAAAGAACTTCATCTTTTCGCCATTGGACGGGCAGAGCGCATTGACACGTCTCATGACGTGATGCGGAGAGAATGGGTGGGTGAAAGCAGGAGGAGAAGAGATCACGAGAGTAAATAAGAAAGGGATAAGAAACGAGAGAGAGAGACAAAAGAGAGTCGTCTGTTTTTTCTCACTAATCGATGACAGCGCTCCTGGCGGAGTTTTTCGGAACCAGCCGAATAATGCTTTTGCAGCTCGCCAAATCTTATAAGATTTTTTCCTATTTTTCGCACGTTCATAAACTACTGTACAATATCGATGGAATATTTTCTCTTTTGTTAGGTCCCATGTTGCTTTTTAGTCAAACAAGTTGTCCTTATCTTCATATAATCTGATAGATATTACAAATGTACTTAACTACTTAACTAGCAAGTACCTTACTATTAAGATAGTAAACAGTAACGATTGCAAATGTGTGATAGTTTCATAAAAAATGTTTAAGTAGCATTTCTTGTACTCTGAAACACGGTGAACCCCAGAATGAAACACTGAAACCCGGTGAAATGATGACGAAGTTTTGCAAGTGCAAAAAAGGTTATATAATAACTTCGTAGTTTCACAGATAAACAAATCGGTCTTGCTGCCATGTAATCCATGATTAAAATTATAATATTTTTTTATGAGGAAATGTTCGCTTGATTCATAAATGTACTAGAGGAAATATGGCATTTATTTTACTTCGATCATTTCATTCAACGTAACGAAATAGTTGGCACAGATTCCCAAATGGTTTCATACTTGCGTATCTGTTATAAGGATTACTTTTGTTGCGTATCTCCAAAAGTTAACCTTTATTTTAATACATTCTGTGTATTTTATAGTAGGTTCTACAAGATGATTTAAACAAGTTATTAAATGTGTTTTTATTTATGATCATTTTCGCGGATCCCAATAAATTTTTGTTATCTTTGAAGAACGGTGTGGGCAGCATTTATGATCTCAATTAATTGTCTTATAACAAATTACGCGTTGTACGACGAGAAGTATGAGTATGAATATGTATAGCTTATAGCTTTTGTTTGATAATATTTGAAACCACATATAATGAAAGATAACGAACAAAGCCAAGCTACAAAAATGTACCTCACAGCTAGCCTAAGCCTAACCATCAAAAGAATAAATTTACTTAACTATTTTGTCTGCAAGAACTTGCCGAGCCATATCATCATTAACATATAATCCTTCAAGTTGCTCACTTGGACTACACTTCGAAACTGATTGGTCGCAGTTATGAAGATAATAGAGCTACAGACAAAGGCATTACAATCTAATACGGCCTAGTCCGTTCTAAGATTAAAAAAAATGCACTACAATTGATTACAAATTTGTAAACACAATTGTGGTTGATAAGTCTCAAGCACAAATCTGAACCATTACTTTATGGAAGTAGGAAGCATTGTTTATAAAGTTATTCAACTAGTCGTATCAATTCTCGGCACAATGATTTAATCATTTGAATTCATCCGCTGCTTGGCTAATTTCGATCCGTTCACCAGCTGTGAATTGTTGTACATCAAATCTTTAGTAGAGAAAAAAAGTTAATCCGACGGGGCCAAACACGATTCTGTATTCTCTAGTGTGAAAACCTTTGAAAATAGAAGGACTAATTCACATCCGTTGTAACTAGAGTTTTCAACATAATTTTCTTTAAAATGGATAAAAGGGAAAATTAATTATTTCTCAAAACCGCATTATCATCATCACACTTTGGGAAATGTTGGAGACCTAGGCCGAAAACATGGTTTCTGAAAAACGGTATGCTTTGAACACAATGCTAATATGGCCGCCGATCGAAAGAGTGGTTCCTTCTGCGCAGTTCCATTACCGAATAGAGCGAAATCAAAAAAACCTCCGGGGGTTCGTACAGAGATAACCTATCGTGTACGCAAAAAAGAGAAGAAAGAAGAGTTTCTCTCTCAATTTGCGCTTGTGTTGGTGTGATCAGCTTGGGTGAAAAATTTGATCGCCATAGCAACGAATCAGTAAAGGTAGCAACTGGGACCACCATTTTAAGGCTAGCTTGGTGCTGACATTCCTTAGCGGGTCAATCCTTCTTTACCCAGCCATTTTTCGATTATTTTTGCAACAGCGATTAAATTTGTAACTATGGCAGGATTTGCGAAACGAAAGTTTATTTTTATTCAACGTTAACGTCTCCATATCATATAAAATGTTCGATGCTCGCAGTATCAGACGCTTCAGAGTTAGTACCCATTAGAATCATATTCGTTAAAGACAAATTTCAACTTATTCAACATTCATTTCAACATTCAACTCAGTAGCTTAGGCAAAACTAGGTAACCTCGTCATGTTTTAAAGATCGTTCACTGACAAATCGCCGAAATCGATCTGATAAACATTTTAACCAAGCAACTTTTGCATAAGGTGTTCGGAAGATGAACGGACAAATGGCTTCAATGTGTGAGGCTGAATAGCGTTTTACGCACCGTATTAGCCCAAGCTGTAGCCCAGGTGCGTTAGTAGCAAATGTTACAGATATTTGAGAATATTTTATTACTTAGAAAGGATAGTAAACGCCGGTTTATTAAAGTTGATAAACTAAAATCATTGCTGAGCCATCAAAAAACCAACCTGCTTTTTGAACTAGGTTTTACTTTTTGAATGTATCTGTAAATCTTGATTCCAATTTGCGAAATTTTGGATTTATCCGCACGTCCCTGTTGCTAGTTTTATTTACTCTTAGATGGTTATGGTTAGCAAATATATTACTCGTTTTGTTAAGGGAATGTAATTTTATAGTATCGCCATGGGGGAAAAAATAACTCTGTATAAACTTTAACATTCGTCCATTGGTAATCTGGTTTACTGTTGTCGGTGTATGTTGTGTTATGTTGGGTATTAATTTGTGTTAATTGTTGTATTGTGTTATTACTAAGGATATCAGTTAAATTGTTTCGATATTTTAAATTTTATATTCTATTCTGATTCGTGTTTTTTTCGATATTCTGAAGCGTTGGTATGTTTGTACTTTTCAGTAGGTGTTTGGTAGTAAATTCCGTATGCAGTTCCGATGTCACAGAATGAGGGACATCCAAACAATGAATTACTGCAGCATTTCGAAAGAGTTCTATGTGGATTGAACAATTTTAAAACGTTATAAGAAAATATGGTCATGTACAATTCAGTATTGAAAAAGATGCATTTTTATTCACATGATATACCAAATCGAAGGTTCGTTGATTCATTTTATTCGGCTGCTTAGCTTGGATAAAAATATATGCAGTAATTTTGATGTATTTTCAGTTGCAAAATATTGTTTGTGTTTTCTTTGATGTTCGTTTTCGTGGACAATGGTTGGTTAGCCTTCAATGAAATTTTGAATAAAAATTACTTAGGGCAATAGGAAAGAGAAAGACTACGTAATTTGTTATTGCTAGATAATGCCGTTCCACAAAATTTCGACCATTATAAAATGTCAATTTCACAAGATTTGCAGCCCCCGGCCCCCTCGTCATGCAGTTCGGCAAGTTCTTCAATTGCGCACTGTTAAATCGCTTTTTTTAATGTTGGTCATTTGTCATAACCGGTTTCGAAATTGTCGTCAATTTTGAGAGTAGTGAGAAAGTCCTGTCAGGCCTTCTGAATTCTGGCAAGGTCACGTAAATTCAGCGCATCGTACATAATATCCGATGGGAATACTCAATGTGATCCACGTAAAGGGCGAGTTCGGTTAATGTTTGCCGTTCTTGTCTTGGTGACAGTAATGATATCATTTGTTAACTATCTTTACTACACCGCCAAAAGAATACCGCCGCGACTGAAAATGGAGTTAAGGAGAAGACATTTTTTGCACTGTTAAGTGACCGGTGATTTCGGTTTTCCTTCGATAAATGTCAAAATGTGGTTTCAGGGCTTCGACAACCGCCCCAAATTATTATTGTTTGTATAGATTTTTCAGCATCAACCAGTATGGTTAATGTTTGTCGACATGCGTCTGAGAGCAGTGAAAATTTATGTGCTACGACACGAAACCTATAAGAGCATCACGAAGACTTCAGTCATCGTACTGTAGCAGAGAGATAAACATGAGGGCAGCCAATGTGTTCTAAGCGGAGGAACCAATATGTTTCCCTAGACATGGTGAATATTCGTAAAATTTATTGCTGCTCAATAACTACAGATGCTTTCTGGCATACCCACGGGAGAAGTTTAACGGTAGAGCCTCAAAACTACGCCTATTTCTGAACATGGCTGGCAATCATTGCTTCACCACTAGGGAGGTCGACGAAAGTATAATATGATAGTACGTGACAGGGACTATTGTGATAGAAAGCAATGGTGTGTAATCGAATACTCTCTTGCATTGTAATGACGTCAAAACATGCGCATCGGCTGTTTTAAATGTTTAGTTAGTGGTCACAGTTGCTGTACAATTTTGACGACTGAAAAGAAAAGGATCAGTAGTTTTGGTAATATTGTTTGAAACCTACAGTAGCATCTAGTAGTAGGTCGAAAATAATAAAGTTGCCAATCAGGACTCAAAACAGGAACCAACCGAAATGTAGCAACATATTTACCGTAGGCCAACGAATTTGCTTTAATAAACTATATTCATGTTTGTGAATCGCATCCATTTTTCTCAGAAACACAAAACATCACTTTGGTTAGGTTTGAATTATTGATAAACAGTATAATTCCATTTCATTTTTCATTTCTTTGGATAATGAATCAAAGCTAGAAAAATGAATAAGTAATAGAGAGTCAGATTTTGTTTTAATTTATATTTCTACCAGGGACTTTGTGTTGCTTGCACTAGAGAAGAAAAGTAAAGAAACTGGAAGAAATTTAAATTATACCATTATCCGTTCGCATTCTTTTCTCGCTGTTCTTTGAATCTAATAGAAGGGCCATTTGCTGACACCGATGAATTTCTGGAACTCAAGGCTTGACTAAAACAAGGAAAAAAGAAACCATCAGCAGCGATGAAGTATCACTACCACTCCCGGTTTCTGGTCATAGAAATGCAAAATGTTGGGTAAGTATGTTTCTTTAGCCAGAAGCAGATGTAGTACGCTGCTTGGTTAGGGGTGCTTTTGACCATCATCATTGTCAGTGAACATTTGCCTTCACCCCAATAATAATCCATTTTTTTGCCATTTGAGGTATATTTTTTCATAACAATAGCAAGCAGACCGTTTTTTCTCATATTTTGACTATGGATAGCGATCCCAAGATATAAAAGCATTGCTTCGAGGTGTAAGGGAATCACGGTCAATTTAGTAGCGTCTTTAATTGGAGCTACTGAGCCTTGTTCTCATTAACAAACAACTTATGTTTAGACGTGTGCGTTAGCTTAGAACGAAAATTAAGCAATCGTTGAAGTTGCTTAACGCAACAAAACAGAACGCAACAGTCTCACATAGAACTAGCAACGGCTGAAAATGAAAAACAAGAGATTCACCACAAATGTTGAGTAACCTGGCTAGCCCCGAAATGCTTCTGCAGCAACAGTTTTTCGGTTTACCCTCTGGTCTTTATTCGTCTAGTTTCTGATACCGATATTCCAATTATCTCAAACAGTCCGTAGAATTCCCTTTTAAGCTTTTTCTCCTTATGAAAGAAATATTTCTACTTTTTATCAACATCTGCAGGATTTTCTCCTATGCCGTTTGGTTTGCATTTGTAAATTAGAATAACAAATTTTTGTGATTGAGTTTGGTTCCTCTGTTTTTTTACTTTTTATTCTGTCTGTTGAATGTATGCGTCCGGTTTGGTTTCTTCACATCGAAGACTCGTTCCACAACCGCACTCAGCATTGTTGCTCATTGTTATATCGTCAAAGTTTACGCTGTCCGTTGCTTGGTTTATCTGCCGTGCGATACTGATAGGATATTTCAGATCTCTTGCTAAGCAAATCAGTCGACGCAAGCTAAACAACTTTAATATTACTCGCTACCCCTTCGTTTTTCGGGTGTGCCTTTAATATTTGAGAGAAAAAAAGGGTAGTTTATAACTACTATTCTCATCTCTCTTCGTTATGATTGCGGTAAATTTTAAAAAAGGAAGGTGTTTAAAGTAGTTGTAGTAGCATGCATGTCAATACCAATAACTCCAATAGCAAGGATAAATAACATGTACAGCCTGCTAATAAACCGTTGTCAGGAGAAAGTTAGCACCACAGAAACGCTGAGCAACTGGTTACTTCGACCAACCTGAACATTGTGGGTATATGGAAACGCTAATTTTCAAATTCGCTTTAAAGTAAGAAACGGTAGCATTTGAGTTACACATAAGCGAAAAAAACCTAAGAAACGAAGTGCTCTTCTCTTTACTGGCAATAATTATGATGAGCTTGATAAAAAAGTCATTCTATGTAATACCAATGCTCCTTGTGCTGCTGGCACCGACCGCGCACTTTCTTACAAATCGACGGAAACATTGGAAACCAAGGACGAAGTTGAACAGTTGTGTACTCGTGTTTTGATCGTTCGTAGAGGAATCTTATCAAATATTCACAACATTGCAAAAATCTTGTTTGCATATTAATTGATTATTCAACTTACTGTAAAATTCCGACTCCTGAAGCTAGAAACCTGTGTACACTCTTAGTGTATAGCAGAGGAATAAAACTCATCAAATGAAAAAATCCACCAGCACGAAAGGCTAAGTTTTACAAATATTGAATGTTCTTCCACAGATTAAATTTTGAACGTAAATTTTACTAAAATGCATGAATTCCTTTTTAGACGGTTTGATATGAGGCACAAATGTTTTAATTGCAAATACTCCATTATTGCATCCACGGCACTTTTAATAATGTAATGTCTTTTATTAATCTAATGAAAACGCTTAATCTAGATGTAACATTGTTTAATAAATTGTTTTGTAAAATAAGATAATATCATATATATTATATTTTGAGACAAACAGTTTTTCCAAAAACTGTTCTGCTCCGGTTTTAACGTTTAATTTCAGATAAGTAATTTGGCCACTATTCTTTCTGTACAATTGAATAAAATGATTATGTAACATTCGTGCTCTGGGGCCCCCTTCTTACACATAATTCTTTCTTTGTTCACTTTCTCTTATTAGACATGTTTAGCACATACATCCTATCTTTTTTTCTATTTGCTATATTACTATGCACTAACTTAGTTTCTTTTTCATTCTTATTAATAAAAGCGCTTCTGTAAAACTGTTATCGTTCCGATTAGTGTATCGTCTCATAGATTAGAAATGAATGGCATAGTTAAAAGGATAAACGTAAAACTTATTCTTCAACAATCGGCAATAGCTCATTTCGTTCATCTTTTCTCTGACAGGTTCACAAACAACAAAGCAGGATGCATGAAATAGCGGAACATTCGTGAAAGTTTCCCCATCACATGTTTCTCATCACTAGTCATTATCAATCAAGAAACGTTGTGGTACGGCAAGGATTATAGCTACCAGTGGTGTTGAAGTCAATGTCCTAGTAGGCTAATCAGTCTTCGGATTTTTATTTCCGAAGAAGGTTTTCTTTTAATCTTGAAAATTTAATAACTAGTCAGGCCTTCTGGTCAAGACTCATAGTAGTCATGTTACACTGATTGTTACATGTTACATGTATAAAATTTGTGGTTTTTCAAATTTGAAATCGACCGGTGAATGTTTACAGTCTTTTTATTGCTTAGCTAAAATACATACTTGAGCAAACAAAACAACAAAACCTTACCTAGTAATCCACAAAAATCCATATGAACGAGAATAAGATGCTGTCCGTGGGCGAAACGTCTGCGATATAAATGAGTTTCTGCAAAAAGAGTAAGAATAATATTGAAGGGAAATGAAGTGAAACTGAAGAAGGTGCATATTGTAATAATAGGATATTGCATCATTATAAAGATTTCTTTTTATACTAATGCCTTGGATTTCTTCACTGATTGGCATACATTGGCTGTAGATTCACCGGAATACTGTTTCAATACTTTAAAATACTACACTATGCATGAAATTCTGAAACAACAAACATTTCCTCAAATTAAAAGATTCAGTATTATGTGTCCATCATGTTGAATCGATGCGTCTCATCATCACATCTGTCATTGTCATTTTCATATTTTTTAAAGTAGATTAGTCATAGATAAATTAATATTGATAAAAAATAAATATCTGAGGTTCTATCATCTCATCTCGAAATAGCTACACACACGACCTGACCTGAAGCAACCTGATTCAAATAATAACAACAACAAAAGCCTAACATCATTTTATCTCAATCTTGAAAAGATACGCCATGCGATTGCGTTATAATGAAATCCAGTTTCTATCATGTTGTGTGATGATACCTTTTATTTAATGTTTTTTTTTCGTCAACAGAGGAATTGCATTCAAACTGCGAAATTTTTGCATTTAAATTATTTTAAAATGCTGTGAGAATTGCCACAGGAATTGTCTGTCTAGAAACAAATCAAACAATGACGAACGGTTGACAAATGCAAAAGACGGGAAAGACGACAGAAATTTCGCCATTTTCAATAAACTTTCTCTTCACTATACAGGAAGAGTCAAACTCAAGGTTCTTCAGCTGCATTTTTCGTGACAACCCTTTACTGCAGAGAAACAGATAAAAACTCTTCACTTTCACCCTACCATCAAGGTCAAATACCTTTATCCTGCTGTGACTGACGGATCCATGTTCGTAATGCACGTAATTCCTACCCGTCACAGTATCCATCCTTCAGGTATCTAGAAAACCGACACTCGTGTACTGTTGGGCAACGTGGCGAATTATCCTAGTGTGGCTATGGGTATAAGGTGTTCTCGGTTGATTTATAACCAGAAACTTCTCGCCTGGCCAACAAAAAAGCAAGCATGTAAAGGGGTAGACTTATGGGAACTGTGGAAAGCATTGGAGACAACAATTGTAATGTTATAAAAACGTCTCAGATAGCTGAACCCGTGGTGAAAGCGAAAGGGACAAAATTCCCATGAACGGCACATCGCTGGATCGCT
The DNA here is from genome assembly GCF_943734635.1 of Anopheles cruzii. Lineage (NCBI taxonomy): Eukaryota > Metazoa > Arthropoda > Insecta > Diptera > Culicidae > Anopheles > Anopheles cruzii. The sequence goes on from NC_069145.1 coordinate 49,875,289, forward strand.
CGAAACTCCAAAGCGGTGGATGAATTGCATCTGAACACGCACGGAAACATCTTATGGCAATGCTGTAAAATCTAGGCGTTATATCGATGAATAATGTTTAGATCATTCGCTTGCGTCTAATCATTCGATTGCTTCATATGCTTCAACATTTCAGCACGAACAACGATACGTAACAAAGGTACATATAACAGTATTCCTCGACAAATTCTGAGTGTTGCACAAACAAGACTCGAACTAACGAAATGAAAGGCTAAGAACAATATTTGAATCAAGTTACATTTATTTATTTCAGGTACTCTAGTTACAATCTTGAAAATAATGGTAGCGCGAACACATATTTTGGGAATTATATCACCTTGTATAAAGTTAACAATACTTTTCGTTAGCGCTATCAATTATCTGGCGGGAACGGAAGTACGCCAATTAGCGATCAAATACCAGCTGCGCTTCAAACCAATCGAAAGAATTATCTCAAACAGTTCTCGCTTTTGTTTGCTTCATAATAATACTTTAGAGCTAATTAAAACCTTGGAGTCGGAATAGGGTATAAAAGACAACTAGTCAGAAATCATCAGAAAGGAAGTCAAACATGAAATTAATGAGAACATAAGATGGGATGGAAATCCGACCATATCCTGCAGCACTACTGTCGGACGTTGTTATCTTAGAACAAAAGAATTTGAAATGTATTATTATTCCATCTAAGCCAACAACGAACGACTGGTGTAATAACTTAAAAACTGAAAACGAGGCACTGCTGGTGCTACCGAGAAAAGTTCAAAATGGTGCTACCGAGAGAAGAGCCATCGAGCGACAACCCAGTACGGCTGCGCGGAAAATGGTAGTCAATAATTTTCATAGTTTTATTATTCCACGTCATCGGGGTCTCTTCTTAACATTGAGGACCAAAACTATGTGAGCAGGGCTAAGCAGTGTTTCTTGAAAGCTAGGACTATGTCACTCTTTTATAATGACTTGCACTATGAACAGGCCTTCGTATCTAGAATAACGAACCGAAAAACTCGTGAAATTCAATACAATGTTTCAAGAAATATGTTTTTGAAGGAGGGCGCATCGCGAGTAGAGCATAACTTACCGGTTGCAATACGAGCAGATTGCATTAGTACGTTTAATTTATTTTCCTCTGTTGCTCACAGTATCTATTTTCACATGTGTTTTGATACAAAAAGGTGTCCTTTGATACAAAAAGGTGTGCTCTTTACACGTTTAAGAACATCGGTGGTAGTGAGCGCAGTTTGAAATTTTATATTTCTGTCTAATAGCAATATGAATTTTATGACATTCAATAAACCTCAATATCAATGAAATATAATTCAAGCGGCAATATCCATATTATCAAATTCATCAAACTACAAAAACATCACTGTGTTCAAAACAACCTTATTGTCGCAGAAAGGGCCGATAGCAGGTCAATCACTTGAAAGAAACAATCACACTTTTTGGTTTACATTATGTGTAATTTATTGTTTTTTCTAACACAGACCAAGCAGTTGATACTAAACCAAAGTGGGGTAAGATTTTTTATGACTTCTTAGGTTTGTTTAGTAAAGACTGCTCATTCCATGATACACTGAAAATACTGTGCATTTGCCATAGGTGCTCAAGAGACACATAGTAACTACATTTTTCTTATATATTTACATTTTTCATTTGCCGTATTCGGCACGGTCCGTTCTTCTAAGATTACAAACAAACCACATTTTTCTTATATTTTATTTTTATTTTGTACAATATAAACTAATTTTGGTTGGCCTAAGAGAGTTAAATTTTGTATATAATCATTGCAGCAACAGATGCATAGCAACGTTCTCCATTATATTGCTGTACACTTGCAAATTGCTGCTTCAAACAAACCCCTCACTAAGAAGGAATGCTCATGCCCAATCTGTAATTATTTGGATTCGATTGCAGTATCGTTCAAAACTACATTCCATAATGTAATAGAGGGTGTTGAGAGTGAATGAAGCATACCGCTCAAACTCTCTTTAATCAACGATCACCAAGAAACAGTAGGTTCTTCCGATTATAGAATATATTGTAGAATGTTTCGATAGTGATAAGTTTCAGATAGTCATATGTTCTCCTACTTCCATTGTGTGAATGTACATCCTAACCAGTTCGACCTAGTGTCACATCCAGACCAGACAAGACAAAAGCTGGAATAGTGTAACGGGGTAGAAAAGGGAGAGCGTTTAAAAGAGTTAATCGTATGATAATGTGAATTGCATGATTCAAGTACCTCAGTAATGATAAAAAAGTTTGCAAAATGGAAAAGTAAAAAAAAATGGTTTTTATTTTATCAAGCTTACCAATTGAGAAGAAATTGTTATTTTATTTGTTAATCAGAGGGGTTGAGTCCAAACCGCAGCCAGTCTTTATCGTGTATATTATCTAAATTACGAACATACTACATCATATATTTATTTTATTTTAATGTATGAGTTATATATAAATCAATATCAATATATAAAAATTTATATGTATGCATAGCATACATGCGTGTACATATGATTGATATATAAGCGATCAAAAAGAGTAAAAAATGCGCAGTACATGGAACTGTTATTTATTTGTTCGACTGGTCAGGCATTTTTGCATAGAAACCGATGAATCCAGCGTATCCCAACACATAGAACTAATGAAGAAAAAACATTTTCTTCTAGCACTTCCTCAATTACTAAACACTCAGTCACTGAATTAATAAATAGTACTACTCAATATAACTCTTTTTAGAACTCGTCCTTATTCGTAAGCCGATCATACGTCCATGTTAAAAATTAGATAGATATGCTGTAATACCACAGTTTCCGTCAGCATTGAAGTAAACGGGTAAAAAAGAAGTAGCGAAGTTCTATTGCTGCCCGGAATTTTTTACTTTGCTGTTCTAGCACCTGTGACATCTTAATGGGTAATTATAGAAGATGTTCTCTTTTGAGGTTGAACAGAATGCCAGAAGTGAATACGCGTCTATACGATTCGGTACCTTTTTATAGATGCAAACACAAGACTCGTTAGACTAAAATGCTAATCTGAGAAAATTACAAGCTATTTGTTATTGAAAATAAGTACAAAGACGCACACCCAAACAATTATGTTTATAATTTAAAAATTATATTACATGAATAGTATTATTATGATTATTATTCTTAATATAACGCTATAAAAGATAGTTATACATAGATAGCAGAAATCTCTTTATTGCTTATAGTTTACTGACATAGTATTCGTTCACTATGCCGTTTTGTATGGAATGTATCGTGCCTGGCACAACAAATCGAATGAACAAGCGAACCCTTTCCGATAAAAAATAGATTATTATTAACTTGATCATTATCATTACCATTAATAAAATATCAGCTTTGATATGCAATAACTTTTATGGAAGTCGAGGAAACTTAAATATAATTTTATTCAGGTTTTCATTTAAAACACAAGCATGACGAAGCATCCTGCGAGAGCGATGAAAAGCAGATCTAACAGAAGCAGACAAACATATTTAGCAAACGTCTAACACATTTAGCAAACCTCTGTAGGCCTAAGCGCACTTTCTCAATTTTTTGGCTTGTGTGGAACTATGAACACTGCAAAAAGCTTCGGTTAAAAATCGTCACACAAAACAACCAACAGAAAGTGTGCTACTCAACAGACTGCAGCCTTGTCCGGTTTAAAGGAGGATGGTCATAATAAATAAGAAAAGGACCATTCTATCCTTAAAATCTAGCCACCTGGTGTATTGCTGCCCAAGCCATTCATTTGACCTGTCTCTGTGTGGTTGGTGAGAATCAAACGGGAGGAACATCAGAAACCAGGGCGTTTCAGTATCGACCGCTAGAAATATTCATATTAAGGACTGCTTTCTTTATTCAAACTCCCTGCTGAGCAGCGAAAGCGTCCTTGATACGCAAGTGAGAGGGCATCTCTCCGTTTTCTAACGCGCCACCCCGAGTTAATACAATTCGATGAGCGATTCGAGCTAACTTTGTGACAGCCAAAACCTTAGATTAATTGTTGTGTTTTTATCCGCAGCCTTTAATTGTTGCTATGCACAATATTTTATTTCCTATTTTTTATAATAATTCCTTATCTAATGTCCTTACTGACACTATAGTGTCTCGTCCTATGTTTCGACGCATTCTATCTGCTGTTACTTGTCTTTTTCGTATATCCCATCCCCCTATACTCCACCATCAACCTAATCACTTTCATGAAAGTCTCTCTTCTTTGGATTTTTTACAGCAACCAAGAGAGTGCGAATGAAGCAGAAAATATCCATTTCTTTTGCCTTTCTCTTTGACGTTCACTAGCTTTTCACCACTGGGATACTACGAGGTCTCGATGAGATGGCTACAGAGGGGATTGTTGGTTATGAAATTTTCCATCCGCATCGCAGAAACCACTTATTGGGATCCCGACACAACCTACATACAGTCGCGCAAAATGTGCTCCGCTACCGCTCTTGACTGTATCTATGCGGAATTTCAAGCAAGGAAACGATACATAATATTTTCATTTTTCTCGTCATTGCCTACCAAACTTCACTATTATTTGTGCGGTTCGAATACTTCAGATAACCCAAACTCCTTTATATTCCGATATGTTGATCAAAGATTCTGGTTGGTTGGTTAGCCTGATAACATAGCGCGGACATTGTTGGTGTTTCGTCTAAATTAATATTACCTATCGCAAGAACTTTTAGTTTTTCTTCCTAATCTTTCAAATCTCTCAAAGCGGCCCAGAGTTTAGAATATTTTAAATTGTCGGAAGGGATTTCTATTTTACTCGTAAATGCTTTGAGAAAAGAAAAATGCTAGTGGTTTTTCTCACTAGCATTACGCAACTCGCGCTAGAAGAAAGTAATTTATCGATTTCATGTTTTTTCATTCTTGCAAAGAACAGTTTACTCGCATAAATAAATAAATTTCAAAATGTAAAATACCCTCACGCTTGATATTTATTCTTTATTGGCTCCAGAACATTGCAGGCAATCTACAGAACATTTGTTTTATTTTGCGGTTAACCGGAAACTAGCGCTTCCTAGCGTACAACGTAAGTACTAACGCCATCCGAGCCTCCAACCAAAGTTCAGACAAAAACCATTGACAAACGCTATTCGTTATTGCATTAGTGTTAGTGCTGCGACGTTCTGCTCTACGACTACCGGCCATTTCTAAAGAACGGCATGATGGTTGAAACGTGACTGCCATTTCAACTGCCAGATTCGGTGTGACGTGGCTATAAAAAAAGAGGCGTTCTTGGCGTTCGTCGCGAGCAAGGGCAATACGCACACTGTTAGGAACCGACAGCCAACCATGAAAGCGCAAAAGCGAGAAGTTATATATATATACGCTGGATCTATGCTACACTATCGTACGGAACGATGTCATTGTGTTGGTTGAGCAGTCACCGCAAGAGTTTTTCAAACCAAACTTATCGCCGACATGCGCGGAAAGATTTAGTTGCCTTTGAAATCGATTGAAATGAACGAACCTGTTTACATATCCTTTACACTAACTTCGTACAAAATTGTTTGTTCTACGAATAGAAAGTTTACTCTGTGCGAACTGTTTGATATTTGCAATTCTCAATTCAAGATTGCGAAGAATATATCGAGAAAATTTGGTTATGTTTACGAACAAAATTATGCATACATACACAATTGATAACTTATCGTATTTATGTATTTATATCTACAGAGCTTACATTCAAATCTTGTGAAACGCTTATATTGATGTAAAATCCATGTCTTATCCAAACTAAATAAATCCAAACTAAGTTTAGTTGAACACATATTTTAAGCGTTCAAAAGAATTGTTGCCATCACTGCAATAGCAGTACTAGTAAAAAACCGTATAAATATTTCAAATGAATCACAATCAATTATTATATTTAGCGAAATATCGAAAAAAATTCAATAGTAAATAATCAACGAAATATTTAAATGAAGTTGAAACCAGCTTCATTCGAACGTAGTATTACCGTGAACCGCGCTATGTGACACTAAACCGAAAATAAAAAAATTAAACCCAGTTCAGAGGAGAAGAATACAATTCCTGCAAAGGTGAGTGGTACCCGAATCGAAAGCTGTCACATAAAATTGCCGTATTTATAACGGTTAAGTCAATCGTGTGATACCTTTCTGGCAACATTTCGTTCAAGTTACCGAGTATTGAAAAATGGTTTTTATCTTGATGCGTTTCATTCCAGTGACCAAATTAAACGATGAAAGTAATAAAATCTTTACTATAAGCCTCAACAGCCTGCATGAATGAATTCCATCCGAAGGACAAGGGTTAATGTTTTTGCAAGCTTCATAAGATTGTACATGAAAAACCAATCTGCTGAGTTTCAGGCGTATGATTGACAAAAAAATATTCCTGTAAAGAGGTTACTTTGAGTGGGGTAAAATTGCCTGTTGTTGGTTTTTAGTTAACAATCTGAAAAAACGAAGAGTACCTTGTACCACAAGAATATTTTCTGTGTTAACCATCTGTTAACCAAAAATCTGTTAGTAAATATTTTTTCAACATTTATGGCTTCGAACATGAAACTAAAGCAGTTTAATATTACATTTTGATAAAGAGTTTCTATTAAAACAACTTCAGAAAAGTTGTAGCTTTGGTCTGGGGCTGTCACCATTGTGTACTACTACTCTTGTTTTTGCAAAATTGTTACTATTTGTGATCGAGCTGTATTTTAAAGAACATTTTTTGTTACACTTTGTGGTTGAAAAACGTTTTTATTAAAATAGTGAAAACGTTGAAATCAGTGAAACACGAAGCAAGTGGTGATATATTATGTTAAAACGATGTTGGAAAATTAAAACTTAAATAAATCGCTTCTCGCATACATTCAATTTTATGCATATAACTAGACAAGGAAAAACCTTAAACACAATTTAACGTGATCTACAAGTGTTGAAAAAAGTTCTGGAAAGTAAAGGGAAAGATAAAGACAAAAATGTATAAGAATCGACATCATTTAAGCTCGAGGACGACAAACACGAAAGGAAAGTAACGCTTTTTATGGGATTAATTTTGCTGGCAAAAACATAGTTTCTCTGCCTTTCGTCCTGAAGTCCACACGGGTCCCATCTGGGCCGCTAACAAACGGCCAACTTCTTCTCATCACACTGAAACCTTCTCAAGTCCTGCATCTCTGCTGTAGGATCTTTGATTATACTTTCAACTTTTTTTCACCAACGATAGAGCAGGCGAGCGCCACGGTCGTATTTATTCCATCGGTCGGACTGGTTTTTTGTTTTTTTTACATCTTTGCTGTGTAATGCTTATAACGAAGAAAAGTTTTTTAGGCAAAGCGGTGGAGCCATGGGAGAAGCAGCCAGAAAATGAGCTAAGCCTACGGTTCACTGCACGAGAGGCTGTGTGCGTGGGGAGAAATATGATAAGTGTAGCAAGGTCCTGACATAGATATCTCCTCCGATGGGAGAGATGTTAGCGAGCGACGCTGGCGAAAAGGGAAAATGTGTTGCTTTCAGCTACACTCGCTATAAATATTTAAGAAGGCACATGTTATAATATTTATACATCGAAACAGAAACGATTTCTCCGCAGTTTAAAGGAATGCGTTGCTTAACAATACAGCACCAAAAGTTGCAGAATATTTCCTTGCAGAGCGAAAGAGAGTAAGAAGTCGCGTAACCGCAGGGTGATTCTCAGCCGTAATTATACAAATTTTCATTCTTGCCAGAGTTGTCCCGAACTGTTTCCTATTTATAGTGCTATCAGGCCGCGGATCGTGCACGTGTATTTCGCACACCTTTGAAGGAAGATCCTATTATCCATTAACTGTAACTTTCTCTCATTCCCATCTACATTTCTAGCACATGCGCTGTACGTTCCGTCTTTGCTCGGCGCCTGGTGACAAAATTACTTCCGCTTCCACCTTCCTCATTTTCAGACATTTTTCTACGCCATATCTGTGTTCCAGCGATATGCAATCAACATCTCTTTTCATTTTCCATCAGCCCACGCCGTGCAACCACGCACACGAACGAGAGGTGGAAGGAAGAGGAAATGAAAATGCAAACACCTATTTTCCTTTAATTATGAAAATATACCCAAACCGTGTGCGCCATTTTTGTGTACACGTTAGGGAGGCACGATTGTGAAGCACACAAAAGTAGATTGGTCACAGCATAGCCAAAAGAATTACACCCTTTTCGGAGTTGCCTCGAACAGACTCATTTTCTGCTATGGCAACAAGCAATCATTAATCCTAGAAAGCGTCGTTTCTGTTTGCAAGGTGTTTCCTCTAGAGAGGTTGCTCAGGTTCAATGACTGCGAGTGCCGCATATATTAAAGTTCAATCTCCTCTTCCCTTTCTTGTCACACAAAACCGGTTCAGCAACCCTCCAAGAACGAATATATTTTAGAAAGATCCAATATCTCCAAGGAACTCCGAGAACACCGCCGACAGGCCAAAGTTTCTCACCGACATGCGACATGCGGTACGCAGTAATTTATGTATTTATAAAACACAATCAAGCAGAGAATAAATGGCCGCCAACGTCGGTTGGGTACCATACTTCCATACTTCAACGACTCAAAACAATAAAAGCGTTCTTAGGGAGCGACAAAGGTTTAAAAACTCTCCTTCTAGGCAAACGACTATGTGATATTGTTTTAAATTTGAATATATACTTGAGAGGGAAACAATCTACTGTCGCCAGTTGGTAATATTTTGATGAAATCATGCCATCATGTACACCCACAGTTTGGTGCTTTGGCCAGTGTAACTTAACTCGGTTTTAAGTGATACGGGAAAAAAATACTTTAGCGAAATATGAAAATTGTCTCTAAAAAGAAAATATGATAAAAATATGCTAAAAAAATCTGTGGATAGCCAATTAGATCTTTAGCATGTCAGTGCTAATAAGGATAGAATGACCCAGTCCTTTCGTCTAAGAAAAAACATATCTCTTCGGGAACAGTTTCTGCACCAAAGATAATCGTACATTCTTCATGATAGAATGGTTTAAAACGTGATTAAACTTAAGCAGCTCCAACGTCTATTGAATTCGAAACAATAATGTTATTATACCATGGTTGCATCCTATGAACGGAATTATCTGTAACCATTTTTATTGTCCTTGCTATTCATGTGGAAATGTCACATGTAACACATGTAAGTGGTTGAAGTGATTGTGTAAACACTTCTGTTTTCAGAACACCATGTATAAAGGTACGTGAGATACGGGAACAACGCAATATATCGGGGTAAACAAAAGTACGTGCAAGAGGGTAACTCTTGCTTGCACTTGTATTAATTCTTCATCGAGGAAACGATTTTCATGCCTATTATCCAATTCCTCAAAGTACAACGATCCTCAAAGTTAACGATTTTTTGGTGAAGTATCTACACATTAAGCAATGCAGTTTTCAATTATGACGATTCACCCGATTCACCAATTCATTACCAATTAGTAATAACAACCTTTGGTTGCCTTTGTTCGTTGATCTTACTCACCACACCTTTGAGTGATGGTGTTCAATTATTTTGAATTTGCGACCCTAAAGGTGGACGAAAAGACACAAATATCAAACAACTGGTATAAAAATCATTGATTCTTTACTCAACGGCCTACAGAAAAGGGTGGAAATGACCGCTGAGGACTATAGTTGTTTAGAAAAACGTCGTAAACATTTAACAGCCGGTGACAAAAATCAGTTATTATTGCTATCATAAAATGTAACACGATACACAACTGTAGTAGCCAAAGCTGAGTGGGACAGCAAGAGGAACAGTCTTTTCGTGTGAAAAGTTCCGATGCCAGCCAGGTCCAGTGAAGCGCGTAGCTTCAAGGCAAGAACTGCCCTGACGTCTGGACATTGTCAGCTGATTGGCGGGCAGCTTGAAGCCGTGCACTTTCGGCATCATCACGTATGCACTGGCGGCCGAAGTGTGAATGACTGCCAAAGAAGACAGCTAAGAAGGTAATTTTATGAGCCTCTTTTACTGGGCTAGACGACACATTTCGGCATCGTTTCAAGTTCTAGGTTTATAGTCACTGTAAACTGTGTCTAGGCCTGTAAACGGGCAACGGATCTAGCGGCCTTGTTCATTGTACCTTAATGCAAACAAGGACGGCAACTTGCGCCACCCAAAAGGGGTGTGGCGGTTTCTGCAATGTCATTTTATTGCATCCAGACACGGAGCAGACATTCATGCTCCGGCGGTGCATAATCGTAACTCATCGTGTACTCATGATGTGTCCTTGAGTGAAGTGTGGCATGATGTAGATGTGCAAAATTTGCTTAAATATTTTGCTCATGTTTCTTGAAGGCTAATTTAGTGAAGGTATGGCGATAATTATAAAGAATTTGTGAAGTGTCACTACGCAATGGTCAGAGGCGACTTATGCAAAAGGGGTTCAGCTCAGCTCAAAGAATCATGAGTGCATTTTGTAATTTTTTCAGGGAAATTTTCATTTTTCTAGATCTACATTTCTAAGTGTAGACTCTTCAGTTCAGTTTTTTAAGTAGAGTTAAAGTTGATTGCCCATTCCGATTTGCAATGCTAATCTTTGCATCATCAGCAACTACGTGAATCATACATGCTGCCGAAATCGCATTTTTTCCCAATACATAATATCACATCAAATAATGTGTTTTAAATTGCAATCCTATACAATCAGATATTTAGCTATAGAATATTCTGACTTACGTTGGGTGCAAGTGCATGTATGTTTTTTTTTTATATTAATCTGCAAAACTATTTCACTTGATATTTGCGACTGTTGAACATTCTTTCGCGAAACTGGCAAATATTCATCTTTTTCGAGGTATGATAACGTTTAGTTTTGGTTTCGAAAATCATGGTTTCAAAACGCGAATTGCTTTGCCCGAAGTAAACAGAAGTCTTACCGGTTGCGTAATTTTACACGAAACAGGCCCACGTACAGGCCACGTATCATGTTACATTATGTTACTATGCCACCTTGGTTATCTGTATTCAAAAAATTGTTCATACCGCCTAGCGGTGCATAATTATAAAGATTGTTACAGATGAATGCTCACAGAAAATGTACGCATGTATTTATACAAATATAAATTTGAATGGAATACATGTAGCATATTTATATGTAGGAATATACAAATTTGTATATAGTCCAGTTACTGAAGCAACTGAGCGGAATTTTGAACAGAATCTTCGTTTTATAAAAGGTTTTTCTGGAAAATGGTCTACTGACGAGATACTGCTACGAAATTACGCCACAAATACCAGTTCCGGCAAAGGCCGAGGTTTGATGAAGGTGGATTGTTCACATGTTCTTACTAACATTCACGAATAGGGTTGCTATTGGCGACACGAAGTAGATTTCTCCTTTGCTCCACTAATACTAGGATTCTTACTCCTTTTATTTATATAAATCGAGCTTGTAGTAATTGACACAACAGATAGTACAAGCATAGTTGTGTGTAAATAGTAATGTAAAAGTGTTGGGTATAAGAGTACGTTTTGCGGTATCGTTGGCATTTGAGCAGAAGCAGTTCTGAATCCCACATTGCGCATGCCTGGTGTTTAGTTTGTCGCAAAGTATTGAACGTGTGTACGTATGCGTACTGTACATTTCTATCTGTATACAGAGATTACTAACACTTTTCTGAATCCATCATGTCATAAACAGCAAAACAATTTTCGTAACGTGTAGGCAAAAACCAGCACCCAGCAGCTAATTTCACTAGAAAAGGAAAATATGGAAGGTCCTCGATCCCCTCAAGTAACCACGAAAAAATCAATATTCAATAAACATTTTTCGCATCCTGTGTAATGAATCTGTTATACTGTTAAACTGCTATTGAGAAACAACTAACATTCGTTTTTATTCAAACTTAGCTCTTCCAATAAATTTCATTGTTACTTCTATTGCTTATTTTTCTTTTTCTATTATATTTTTTATTGCTACTTATTGCTTAAAATTTTATAATTATCGGCAATTTCAATTGCCTGCTTACTTGCAATTGCAAGTAATGTGTGATTTAAATTGGTTATACTCTTGTTGGTTAGACGACAATTTAAAATTGCAGAAGTATTGACTGCTACTACTATGTTCAATGCAGTAATGTTATTTTAGACTTTTCTAATTGAATAGAAGTGCACCCTTAAGTTATCCAAATCTGTTAATTCGTAGAAAAATTGTGTTAAATAGAAAATACATTAACTTAAGTACAAACAAACGACAGTGACAAGTAAGAGATCTACATCTTTTTGCGATCGAACATAGAAGTCATTGAGTTCGATTTAAACCTGAAATGACTTCAATTATGACTTTAATTTTGTAATAGTATGCACATTTTTTTCAACGCAATATTAATAATACCATGTAAACAATTTTGCTCAAATTGCGGCGATTCAAACCGGATATTTGAATTTCACATATAGGAAACACGTGAAAAAGTTTAATATAATTAACTTGTGAAATTCACGTCTAAATCAATAAACCAAAATTATTTCTGGAATGAAAATAAGGTTGCGTAAATAACACGTAACATTTTCATGAGAAAATTATAACCAATTAACTAAACATTCGCATATCGTCACAATTTTTATTTTACAATAGAACGTTTTCATAAAGGTTGAATTGAGTTTTATTTTATTAGAAAGGCACTTGGAAGAATTTATCATTTTATCATGGCATGGAATGAAAACTTAGGTTATCTGCACCAGGAAGAGCAGTGTGATACTAATGCTCTAGATGCGCTTCTAGCGCCATCCCGTCGGATGGTGTTCAAAGTAGGACGAATATAGCTTTAAGTTGCATTATCTTCACTACGTTTTAAGCTTTGCTAGGTGTCATACAAATGGTAATTTTTTCTTCACCCTTCTTGGCCCTTTCCTTGACAAGTACAGCCACGCGATTGAATAAATAAAACGTCTTTATAAGGGCATTCTGGAGAAAGCTTGGTACGCAGTGCTTTCAATCTGAAATTAAAACTCAGCTAGACTCGAGTTTCCCTTGAAAATGGCTATGGCTAGACTAAGCATCTCGGTCCAACAATATATTTGATTTAAATTCACCGTTTTTAAAAAAAGTATTGCCCAAAACCTTCTAAACACTACACACGTTTGATTCTTTAGCAAGATATTAGTTTAGTAACAAAAAAATCCTTTTCATCGCTTATCAAATTATGAGTGAGAATTCATTTGGGAAATATGTTTTATCAACAACAATAGATCATTGCACAATCCCACGACGCCATTATGGTTTCAACTTTATCCGCCATCTTTCATTGTCGCTCCATGACCAGCCATTGGTTTCGAGCAAGGTTCGTACAGATTCCGCACTCGGCAAGGTTTGTACAACCTGAACCACCATTTTCATCCGTTGCACAACATCGTGTGGTTTGATGCCGATTTCAAAAGCTCTTGTTTCCCTTCGCTTTCTGGCAGATGGAGTTGCGTTCATTGCCCACTTACGTTCGTTGAGTTTTTAAACAGTGTGCTTTACAAGCCCGTCTCAAGAAAGTATGGCCGCTAGAGCAAGGCGCAACAGATGATATCTGCTCACGAAGGGTAAACAGCTGGGTAAATGTCGCTGCAATGTTGTCTGAAACTCAGTTCGTTGTGTGCGTATGAGAAAAATCTCTGATAAAGAGCGACGAACCAAGCGACTTTAAAAACCATGCCAACCACGAAAACAAGAGGGTTTTGCTGTATTGACTTGAGACATTCAATTAAATAAAGCAATCTGATAAAAAACAACTTTTAGCATATATTTCTATTGGACGGTCAGGGCCGTATTAAGCACCGACTCAAAGTTTTGCACTCAAGTTGATATATTGTCAGGGTGAATAAACCCGCAAAATATTTTGTTTGAGAATAAAATAGACCAGCTAAAGGCACAAAAAATGTATTGTTGTTAGCGAAAACAAGAAACAACGGATCTCCGGCATGTGGTATCATTTACATTCTTAAATTAGTGGAAGGATGGATGAATAAATTATACAGGAGCAATGTTGGGAACATGCGAATAGATACTGCTTAGCAGAGAAAAAAACAGAATGCAAACTAAGTAGCTAGCCACAGTCTCGAAAAAATGCCAAGAGAATAGAACAATTAAACAGAAAACAAGGAGGAAAGACGAAAAAATCGATTAACCCTTTTCCAAGGAAATGTACGGTGGAACATCAAAAATGTAAAACTTGCGTGAAACGAAACGGCTGAATGTACCATTTGGTCATACCAAAAAAGGGATTAAGGTCTGAAACGTGGCTTAGCTACATCTCCTAAAGATTTCTAAAGAAAATGCAGAGAAAGTCTAGGAGGAATGAAAATAATGCTTTCACTTATTCAAAGATAATGTAAGGAAAACAGCGACCTGAAACGAAACAGCATCTTTCCAGACAGATAGAACAGAGCCAAACCTACCGAAGCAGTCCCGTTATATTCTGATTGCCATTCTTTTGCGTGTTTCCACAATAGTTTGGCTTCCGTGCGGTTTGGCTTTGGGTAAAAGCTATGAATGCTAAGTACTGCATGTACTATAGTTTAATGCATTATGTAGAATAATCAAAATCAGATTATCATTGTCACTCTATATCAAGTATTAGAAATATAAAACTGTGTTGGATTGCTTTACAAACTTAAAATGCATCAACAATTTTTCATTACTATTTACGGGTGACTGGAATACGTAAGGGCTGATCCTTCACCGAAACAGTTTTTGTACCTGCCATTTTGAATGGTTTGTTGATTCAATTAACGTGGTCGCCTTATTGTACTTAAATTGTATCACCTGTTAGCTTGAATTTTCACTTAAAGTTCATTTTTTCGCCTTCAGACGCTTCAGGCATCATCATATCGTATCATTTTCTTGTTCTGCTTGGCCTGTTTTCTTCTTCGGCAATACATTGTGTATAGGTAGCAGGGTGTAAGGTATTTTCTGTGTAATCGCAGACCACAGTAACGGTAGCGATACGTTCAGTTGTCAACACGGGATGATCTGTTGAGAATCATCAATGGGGAGCTATCTATCGTCTGTTCCGCACTTCGTGTGACTGACGAAAGTTTTAATGAAAAAAGTTTCGTATCCCTTTTACTTACGTCCGACATGTTGCAGTAACCTTGCAGCATTTTGCACCATTTCTGTATAGGTTTTTCGGTGAACAGGGTTTACATTCGATTCAAGTGAAGTGGACGCTTTCGAACATTCACCACTTGTTTTCGTGAGTGGCTACAAGGAAAGTACGAACGAAGAACGTCCACAGAAAGTTTCTTTCACGACAGATGCAAAATGGACATAAATTCTCTTGGTTTACAAGGCTGGTAAGCGCTTAGTGGCTCTCAGGCGTGCTTTTATCTGTCACCTTATTAGTGGGATATTTTGCAATTTTACAAGATAGCTTAACAATGAGCCTACGACGAGGACAAGCGTTAGTAACAACAACTGGATGAATAAAGGAATGAAGAAAAATAGAATGAGCACCTGGCGGTTTCAATACCGTCCTTTGTGAAACATTATTTGATTTTGTTTACCACAGCGGTGTTCCCTACTGGAACAACGCGGAATTTATGAAAATTGAAGAAGCGAACTGTTAAGTTGTTAAAGCTAATATTGTGATTAAACTCGAATGTCAGAGAATCAATAGAAATTACAAGGAAGTATTTTAAGCACTATGGTTTTTATGAATCTTCAATGACACACTACACACTAAGTTTAAAATGTTTCATATTTTTGGATTTTTGTAGTTGTATTTGTATTTTGTATTATGAAACGGTTAGGCGGAATAAGTTAATGTAGATAATTCAAAAAACTTTTATGTATGTATTTATCATCTTCAAAGCATGAAGATGATGATTACTCGGTATTTTCTGGGTTTGCTATTTTGGTTCTTTTCTAACAAGTAACAGATACTCTGCAAGCAAGTTAGCCTTAGCAATTCGAATGAGTAATATTTAAAGAAAGACTTGATTAACATCTCGTGATGATGCATTGAACTAATGAAAATCAGAAAAATAGATACGAAAACACTGGCCGTATGCCGTATTTTATTCATAATAGTTGATGAATAATTCACATTTTTATTTCCCGAGGTATATTCCAGACTCAAAGAACCGATTCTATTGATTTATTTTGTACCCCACTGTGCACCTACATATATGAAGCAGTCCCATGGGCGTTGGTACATCAGTTGACCTCGCAACAACAAATTAAAGCTGGTTCGGCGTTCGAAGTTACGTATGAACACTAATCAAACCAAAATTGTCACAAAAGAGTGTTTATCATTTTTTCTACAATTTTTTTTATGTTTGTAATGTAATGATAGAGTTTTGGTTATAATGTCTGCATTCAACGAGGTATTATCCTAAAAACTAGGCAAGACGCGAACATTGTGGCTGACATGTCTCCCGTGGGTGTTTATTATATAGCCAAAGACAAAACAATGTGAATGCGTAGGAAGCCTATCAATGACATAATGACAATAATGATAAGGTGACAATGGCTGATGGGAGAGGATGCGACTATAAATTTTAACGGTATTTCATACATCTTCTGAATATTTTACAGAATCAGTGTCATGATAATTGCATGCAATGAATGATGTGCGTTAGCACACAGAAAGTACATGAAAATTTAACACTAAAGTCACTTGCTAAAGATTTCGTACTATGTATTATGTAAGTAGAAGACCTACGGCTGTGTTAAAGACTACTGCTCAGCATTAGCAGGCTGCTGCAGGTGCAGCGTTCTTGAAGATCCATTATCAAATATATTATGGTTGGATTTATCAACCTTTCATCATGAGTTTCCTCGCCTCCGCTTTTCCATAAACATCATCCGCATAAGTAGCAAGATTATTTTATTAACGAAGCAAGGCCCTCAAGAAACGCAACGACGAGCACTGAATCATTCCGAAACGTTGGAATGTGAGGTTAAATTGACCACAACGGGAGCGAACGCTACCGTGATTCTTATTCACCCTTTCAAGGGTGTTTTCAAACAGCTTCGGTATCAACTTCAGACACCAGACCAAACGTCCTACGAACGACTAATTTGTGGACACTCGAAGCTGACGACGGAAGACACATCCAATCTACGTTAACACGCGTTGCTCGACCGCTTTCTGGAGGGAACTTAACGATGAAGAGTAGAGATAATGAAATTCTCTCCACTCAGCTCCTGCAATTGAGCAAAACTTTGTTTGGCGAAAACTATACTAAAGTATAACTTACAAAAAAGCTACAACTGAAATCTCCCAAATTTACTGTGTGACTTGTACAATTATGGAAATGAAATTAGACTGCACTGTTTTTTGGCTTCTCGTTCGATGTCATCGTACGCATTCAGGTGACTGAAGTAACTACAGTTCACGAAGGGATGACAATTTGAATAGAAATGCGTTGGATGAGCATCGGAATTGTGTTTTGTTTTGAAACGCGCCGCGCCTTCCTAAACTCTACGGTTCAGAGAACTCTGTCGCTTAATTACACAAAAACTTTGGAATACAACACAGCAAGACAAAAAATATTTGATCAAAATTTCTTATTTCCAATAATTTTGTCATTTTTCCATCATTTAAAGAAATGTACATCAAAATATAAAATATTTTACACAAGGAATGGAAGCAAAATGTTGAGGGAATTCCTTTGAATATTTAGCGTTATTTGCACCAATTTTTGGTATTCGATCTTTCGTTACACAAATAATGATTTATACAGCCCCTTGTCAAATTGTGACAAATCATAAGCAACTTCTTCCACATACAATAACCGATACGCCCCGGATCCCGTGAGTTACAGCCCGCATGTTTGATCCATAAACTCGAAGCAACAGTCTGCCACACACTCAAGGGAGAGAAAAAACACATTGTCTTACAGTTTCAATGCCGCAGTCACAGTACTGTGGATTTTTGTAAGCCGCAAAGCCGTTTTATTCTCCCAGAAAAATTACCAACAATATTTCTACAGACAAACAAGTGCTACAATGCCAAAATTTCAATTGGTGTAGACCACATATGCATGTCAGCTTTTGCGCCTTTGATCAACAAGTGTGCAAGTGCGTTTGCTTTCTAGCAGTAGCGAAAAAAACAACAAAAAGTTGCTAATGGTCCATCTAAGGTCCAGTTTATAATTTTTTAATAGAGTGATTTTATTGGTGATTATGGACATTTCAATAAAATAGCCTTCCAGTTGGGGAACGAACACGGGCTCTACGACGGCAAAAGCGCATTAAAGTTTTTACGAGTGCTACAAAATCTTTAGCGGTGGTCGTGACAGTTAAGGCTGTTGGCAAGAAAGAGACGGCAATTGGTAGCCACATCACATCATATCACGATACCATAAAGAAGACATATTATTGCAGATTGTCTCCTAAATCTCCACCAATAGCTTACATATCAGTATCTCAAAACTTTTCTTACCTTCTGACCGCTTGTGCTAATTTCTATTACCATATTAACTTACAGCTTTCTTGATAATGCCTAAATGACTAGTGATCTTTAGCAAACTTAAAGCAAAGTAAGCCGTTCAGAACTGGTCTCTAGGTTACTCTCAATTCATTTGTGAATAGTTAAATTAAACAAGCAGAAACAATCAGAAAATTCACACGCACACACAATCTCGCAGTCGAATCCTTACTTCTTAAGTTTGGTCGTAAAGCTTCGGTTCCGTTTACGACTATTGTCGGTTGAGTGAGAAATGGACGATACAGGAAACGGAGCGATTTTATGACAGAGAGTCGCACGAGACAGTCTGGCGGCCGCATATCGTCGGAAGCTTAGCAAAAGCCCGTCATATGGTGCTTCGCTGCAATATTGGTAATTTAACGTAGTAAACATGCCGCTCTGTGGGTTTCGGTATGCATGCGTAAAAAAAGATGCAGTTATGCAAGTGTGCAATGTTCAAGGTAACACAGGCTGTAACCCTTTCGGCTTGAGGTCACATTTAAAAGCAACAAGAAAGAAAAGGGTTTAGCGTCGTTACCTTGAAGGACTCATGGCCCACTAAAAGTATGACTCTAGTGCGGTGCGGATAGTGAGAGTAATAAAATTCGAAGGTTGACAAATTTTCGGCATTTTCGGAAAGTGCAAGCTAAAACTGAGTAGGACAAAATATCGTTTTCGTTTCCTTTCGTTATGTTCACTTTTCTCCCTTCCTTATTGCATTTGCTACGCATATATAAGGACAATTATGCAACAGTATAAATTATTTAACAATAAGCTTGTACACGCTTTCAATTTTTCAGCATGTTAAAACCTGTTCAGTTTTACACAGATAGTTCTCCCTCATGCCCGGCTATTTTGAAACGACGGGCGACAACCGTCAGTACCGAGGGAATTTAAAATATAACAAACTTTGCTGGACGCAAAGAAGTGTCTTAGTCAATATTACAACACTTTTATCTGGTCACGGTTTATCAGAGCTAAGGTTAATCAGCATTGTAGCACGGCAACAACTGGCAAAATCAGAATCTAGCATCGGCACTCGTCTGTTCGTCCCTTGTTCCTGTGTCTTTACAAGCGAAAACACTCTCTTAGGCAGCCGTAGGAATGAATGGTTTCGGTGACGAAACAATGTCTTATCTCAGCCGTTATGCTAAATGAAAATGCAAACCAACCACCATCATGGGATGGTTTTTTACTTTTCCTTTTCTCCTCCAAGGGGTTTCTATCTGACGATAGGCATGATAGGCATTCTTTTTTGGATGCCAAAACACCGTAGCACCAATGGTTGTTGGAACGAAATCGAACACACAACCCAAGATGTCATCCTAATCCCGTGTACGAGGTAATGGTGTAAATATTTTGCATCTTCTCACACTCAGCCTGGATTCACACTGTTCCATGTCTCGTACTGTGACTGGAAAGTGTAGGTTTAGATTTGATGAGAAATTGGGGAACAGCAAAAAACGAAATTGCCACGCGCAGAAAGTGCAGCGAAGCCGGAGTGGGCTGAGTGAGATTGAGACACAAGAAAGCACATTCGGTCTCATCATTATTATTCGCTCTTCAGAAAGGGTGCAGAATTCATTTGTCAGAAGTGAGAAACCGTCACTGTATCCCTTTTACTTTTCAACAGATTTACTTGATTGAATGCACCAACAAATCGTCTGCCTTCTGTGAATACCTAGAGGAATCTTATGAAAATCACCCAAACGTCTACGCTGAACCAAAATCCAATCTATTTTCCATTTCAAAAATCTATTCTTTACACTCTTGAAGCAAGGTCAATAGTGCATACGCTCTCAATTTTCTCGTACACGAGGACCTGATCGATCAATGCACGATACATTTTTAACACATATTTTCCTTGTCGAACAATTCCGTTTATTGAACCGTCACAGTGTTGAAACTAAATGTAATATTAAGTTCAACACGATTGGAGACAATGCCAAAGTTTGAAACATGATTAACGTCATGTTTGTTGCTAGAAGGAAATCAGACAAATGACGAGACTTCATTTAACCATTATTTTAAGGTTTAATTTTACAAATAATATAAATCAAAATCAAAACAATACGTATAATAATAATATAATACAATATAAATAATCAATATAATAATAATATCAGTAAAATAATAATAGGATTGCTGTAATTTGTAAGTATAACCATACACATTTTAAAACAAATATTACAAAACACAAAACCTATCAACGAACCACATTCGGGAGCTATTCTATGTTTTGAGGTATGATATGAATGGAAAATGAACACATTTACGTAGAAAAAATTCACTTTTTATGTTTAGTTTTACATTTTAGGATTTATTGTGGATTTGTCATGCGATTATATGTGGTATATTTTTCAGATCAATACACAATGTTTGAAACATTTTTACAGCTAGTGACAAGAAGTTCAACAAAACACAGGCGAATATGGGGGGCGGTGGGGTCGCTAGGTATGGTAGGAGGATTTGGTAAAACGAACGGAATACGGGAAGTCGGGTATGAGTAGGTGCTACAAACACTGTGTACAAAACATTTGTGTGCACCAAAAAAAGTTCCACCATTTCAAAGAACTTTACTTGGTTTATACCCTTTATTATGTTAACAAAAACCAACTGTTGACAGATTCCGGTGTTCGAAAAGTGAACAAAAAAAAACTTAACTCAATACATAATTTATTGTACTTTGTATGCAGAAATATAAGCATCTATTAATTTTATTTCGTTTGTATTAATCTACATTTTATCGAAATATGAGTCCCAAGCGCACCAAAAATTGTTGACGTCAGTGTAAAATTTTGTTTCAATCCCCGTTTCTGTTTCGAATGCCAGAAGTTACAAAGAAAGGCCATGGTTAAGATCAGTCTGTACTGATATTTCCATGTAGCGTGGACGGCCACACAAGCAGCAGATAGCAACCTTTCAAGCTGGTGAGCGAACTCGAGGCAACATAATGCAAATGCGTGCGTGACTTCATCAAACCGAACAAAAATCTTTCATTTTACAGAAAGTGCTCGAAAGGGTAATCGATTGGTGTTGTGTGGCATTGGAAAGTGTACTCCGTAAACGGGTAAACATTTCTTTGTCTCCCCACTGAAAAGTAAATCCTGAAGGATGATTCCATTCCAGAGATGACTACATTATTCGAAGAACTTATGCTGGAAAAGTATTAATCGAAAAGAGAAATGATAACTTGATACAATGCTCAATTAAAGTCTCTTTCCAAATATCTCTTGTCCAATGTTGTGTCGTACAAGCTTCTTGTCTTAAGTCAGATTATCGCCAAAAATATTTCATGTTTAGTTTATAATAACTACCAACTTTCAACACGAATCTTGCCGTGATCTATCTTTATTTTGTCAGTTTAGAAATCTTATCCGTTTTCACTTTTCGTACTTATGTTGTTGTTATGTTGTTGTTAAACCTTGTTCGCTTTTACCGAACCTCAAGGTAACCTAAAGTACCTTAATCTGTAGTAGTCTCCCGAAAGTAGGGGAACAAACATTTTCGTCAGCGGCTTTCAGAAATAATCGACGTGATGAATTGAAAAACTCTTTTCATTTAAAGTTGTTTCGTTATAAGGTGAGGAACATTCGGTGTTCATTCTTCTTGAGTTGGAATGGTGTAGTTTATAGGATGTAAGATAAGGTTCGCACGTGTGCTACGACAACAGTAAGGTTGTTACAACAATGCCTTTCAACAAAACAATGTAAATAGTTTCAATGCATTAGACAGTTACCGAAAATTGTGCTGTACTCTCGCCAAATAAAGTCTTGACTACATTTTTTGCAAACACAATCGTAAAAACATCAGATAAAGGCTATCACGAATACCTATATTTATGGCAATCGGCTTGCTAAAACTTAAATTGTCTTTTGAACAGTTCTCACACACACATTTTTTTAAATAGTTTACATATCTTGGTACAACAACTACTCCTCCTAAGCTTAATAATTTTCAATTTAACTGAATGACTGTTTTGGTATAAGGGTGACGAGTAGTCAAAAATTGACCATGTCGAACCGGCAAAACATGACACCACCTGTAACACATCTGAGACAGCTTCAGAAATCCGTTTGAATGAATAATATTCTACAGAGAGAGGGGGTGCGATTGTTTTATTTAAATTAGATAGCTTTTGATAAACAAAACGTGCTGGTAGAACTAAAATTCGTTGTATAACAGTTTGCCACGTAATCATTCACTACAAGAACTCAGCAGAACAGAAATAAGGATTTTATAAAATAAGCCGTGTGCCTAAGAGCAATGAGGAGGCGAAAGATGGTACAGATAAGCACAATTATGTTTGATTTCGGAAAAGCACAAAACCGGTTTGTAACAACGTTTGGAGACGTACGATCTCGATCACCAAATTATTTCATAATCAACCGATTGTGAATTTGGGAAAAATCGTATTCCCACTGCAAACTGCGCGACGCATTTCATCAAGCGCCGCCACTGTGGTAGGAAAGTCGTATGTAAATAAACCGAAAACGAAACCTTTTGATCGAACCAAACTCCTTCGTGTCAAGTGTGCAGCAGATAGTGGCTTACAACGTTAAAGAATAAACGAATCTTCTCAGCCTCGAGTCGCTGCAATTACTGCTTCCCGAACGGCGAGAGAGCGAGAAACGAGAGAATCTTGAGATAAATACCTCAAAACTAACACAACTGAACAGTTTGCGAATGTGTTTGTTAGCCCCGCCCCTGCACCACTACTATCTCAACTTTTCCCCTCATTCTGTAGATGTGTGTGTTTGCAATTACCGGTCCCACTAACACTTTATCAGTGTTGTTTGCCGTAAAGTGCTGCCATCCCGTGGCGAGTGATAGAAGCTAGACATCAAAAGAAACCAAAAATAAATAAAAATAAAATGAAATATGGAAATATTTGTTTTTATTCGTCGCTGTAACAATATTTTCACTTAATTACTTTTATGCAGAACAACATAAGTATTACTCAATCTGTTTGGTTAATTAAACTAGAACCAATAGTTCACTGCTTGCGAGAGTTCACTGCTTAAAATATTAGCTAAAATAACATGTCCTCAAAATTTGTTTCATGATAAAATGTCAATTTTTGTAAAAAGTCACTTGAATCACCGTTCGATTTTTTTGGCACATTGATTTAACCAACTATCGATTGGATTACTTTG
The DNA here is from genome assembly GCF_943734635.1 of Anopheles cruzii. Lineage (NCBI taxonomy): Eukaryota > Metazoa > Arthropoda > Insecta > Diptera > Culicidae > Anopheles > Anopheles cruzii. The sequence continues at coordinate 49,898,870 of NC_069145.1, forward strand.
AGTGTTAATTTTTAAAGGTTTTGACTGAACACGAAGGTCCGAGCACCGAGAACCATCTCATAATAATCAGTTAAAAACAACCTGCTGTCACAAACCTCGTCGCCATTCCTAACTTATTTATCTTCCTTTGCCGCATATTTCTCCGCTAAATGAATCCATAAACTCTGACCGACACTACGTAATCCACGACGTTTACAAATAAAAGCATAAATATAATTATTTATGATTAGAATTTCTTAAACTGCCATGCCAGTTGTAATTTCTAAGCAACAATATTTATGTGGCATGAGTAAATGACATTAGAAATTCTGGTATCTTTATCTTCATTTTAGTTGGATCAGCCTACAACAAGCGGATCGCATAACATTTTTCTCTCGTTTAGTAGAACAACCTTTCCAATAAACTATTCCAATAAGAATATGAACTATCAAAAGGAGCCAACACGAATCTTTTCGTGATGGAATTTCAAATAAAACTGATTTATTAACGATTTGAATTATTTAAAGAAGCTTGTGCTATTGTGTAAACGACAATATTTTGCGGATAATACTACTCTTTTTTGCATTTCTACATCCTTCTTTTTCTATATCTTTTAAACGTTGGGACAATTGTAGCGACGAAGCAGGATAGCTTATGCCGTTTTTATTTCCTTTCAACGCGCTAAACCCATGCAACTTGCCTCACGTCTAACAATCTTCAAGTCCAGTCTCATGGCCGTGACCGGCTGTGATGGTCGCGGTCGCGGTTATGGCACTGTGTCTTTGATCGTTCCAGCTTCTAATAGCTCATTTGAAGTGATTTTTATGTCATTCCTGCTCGAGTACGTGAATACCGCCATTGGAATGATTCGAATTGCATTGTATTCTCCTTTTACCTAGCATCTGAAACAGACAGTTTCTCATTTTTCCACTCCCTTTTACTTTTGCCATTTTGCGCACACATCTCTGTCCTATTTGTTTCCCAATGACCAAACTAAAAGGTCATTTTTCAACAACTAAGTAGGCTTGAGAATAACTATCACGCGTCTAATAGCTGCAGATGTCATGTGATTCATTTTATTATCGACAGGCACTGGTATTTCTTTGAAATTGTAATAGAATTGATCAATAATTAGGCAATTATGATAATAAACAAACGTTCGCTGTCTTGATGGTATTTGTAAGCAAAGTGTGTCAAGGGCAGAAGAAATTTCCGGGACCGTTTTGATAATTAAAGCAATTGAAAATTTGTCATCACTTTACTATTGCTATCTATCAGTGATGGTTTTCACGAGTTCTGTCACGAGAAATGCGTCAAGTTTATAAATTCAACTGCAACAACTGATAGAGTCGTCAACGTTAAAAAAAACTCTATCCTTGGATTATTTATCTTCAACGAACCACAATATCGCTCAAGCTCAAATTCCAAGAAGTGTTCTGATAAATATTTATGTTTTCCGTTTTCTTATTTATCGACTGTTTTCCATGCTATCTAATCATGCGAGAAAGTTAATAAAATTGTTTACTTCATTACACTATTTATTTATTACCCTACCATCAAAGGTTTTTTTCATAAATATTGAACACGGAGCTTGTCACTGATATTACGACGCTGGGATTAACCGAGAAAAGTCAACAACTCATCCGAGTCTACAAGTTCGAAGCGCTTACGACCCAAAAACAAAAATACTATCCACACTTTGACAACTAACGTAATCAATGACTACCATACGTGTTGTCAGTTTGATACCCGATACGTGTTGCATAAAAGTTATTAAACAAACCGGTGTTAACGAATTCTAACATTTTGCTGATCCCGCCATCTTCAGTTATATTTACAATCAAAACATGATAAAATGAAAGTATCATCGTCTTTCTGTATACAAATACAACCGATGCCGTATCTGTATATTCACATGATTGTGGGAACTTAAAAAGATAGTACGAGTTTGAACATATTTTCTTTAATCGGCTTGTTGTTTTCGTAGTCATATATTTCCCGTAGTCGTTGCAATTATATATGATGTACAATTTATTATTCGTTTAAAAGTTTGGTTTTCGCATATGCTGGTAAGCATCTTCTACAAAGTGGCATATATTCACTCGACTAATTTAAAAAGTCATTCCAATTTCATACACTATAAAAAGCAATAAGTAATTCCGATCGAGTTGAATGAGACTTGGCGGATGTCTTGCTTCATCTTATGGTATTGATTATCGTAACATACGAATACGACCGAATCTGACCGAGCTAAGAATACTATTAGCATTATAAATTTTAACTTCGTCCCCCTTTACATTTCATGGTTCCACGATAGTGTCTGAGACCGCGAAAGGCTCATCACACAGAAGTTAAACAGAAAAAAAAACACAGAACTTCAACACAGCTAAAGAACACAAGTAGATAGAAAGCGCTTATAGAACGCTCAAATGAAAATATTGTTATTATAGCTAATCATCCGGCCATAATCCTGGGATTTTGATAATAGCATCGTGATTACAATCGTGAGAAATACTTAGTTTTCTCCATACAAGAATCAAATATACAAATACATGAAAAAGAAATTACAAAAACCAACCGCACCGTCAGTTCGTGTACTCAAACAAATATTTTAGCTTTCATTTTGGCCAAAAAATCTATTGTAATTGAGGTATTTTTGGATAATTAAAGAATGTGCATAAATTTGAAATCGATTGAAATTGAATTTCGTAGCAAACTATTAAATATATTCAACTAAAGTATATAATAGTTCTTTGCTTCACACGCTTTCATCAACGATTTCAAACGACCATGTGTATGAAAATTTATGCGACCACTTACTCTAGATGGCGTATTCAATTCCCTCCACATCATCCGGTCACTCGGACCTCCGAAAAAGAGCAGAAGATTCCCTTAATTTATATTCCCTTGAATATTTTCATTCATTTTCTTTTCTTCTTTTAATTAATATCAATGCCTTTGAGCACTGGCACCAACACCAAGTCAAATACGTTAACCAGAAGAACTGTTAATTATCGGATTCGGATGTGCCTTTCACCTAGTGTACGATGGTTGGCTTGCGGTTCAACGTTTGCTTTTTCTAGAGCCTAAATGCAATGTAGACCTAGAAAACATTTTGAATCCACAAGGAATTTTTGTGGAGGGAGCAAAACGTAATCAACAACACGAACACAGGAGTTGCTCTTCGGCAATGGTTCTTCCTCTGCGGTAAAGAAAGTATCGAAATTTTGTCAATGCTGCGCGAACGTTCCACGGGGTGAAACTCGATGAGGAAAACTCGTCTGTTTTAGCACACCAAGAATTCAATTTATAAATCCCACACCACGCCGAACTCACCAATGACCCTGACAGTGTCGCTCTGCTTTTGTCGTGGCGACTCGGGCATATAAATTAGAAACGCTGGGTTCAGACAAAATTTCATTAAAATTCGACCGTCATGAGGAGACGGACCAAAACTAAGAACCGTGCCTTGTAGCTGTATATGGTAGTACATAAAAATAAGAGAAAACTAGACTGGAAAAATACATCGGATCTGCCATCGCTTTGGATCTTTGAAATATATGCGCAACGCTAAACGATGGTTTAGCTGGGATTTTACGTAAGAATAATTATTTTTCAAAACATTCACCATATTTATTTCGACGCACCATAACAACAAGTTCCGTATTTATTTTCCATCATACTTAGTACTTCTAATAAATAAGGAAGTTCTAAGAACACACATAATGTGCTCTGTTTTCGCCAAACAAACGGTTCACAATAAACGTAAGACGAACACCAACAGAACGGAAAAAGAAAAGCCACTTTCATCATTCTACCACCGCGTCGTGAGGCCAGTGAGGTATAAAATCATGAATAATTGTAGTATTGCATTTATGATTGGATATTGATTCGCTCTTCAGAGCACCAATCCATAATTGCACACCAAACAAAGAAAATCAATTACTTGCTTTCTGTTACATATTATGGTCCCGTTTTTATTGCCTCTTTTAGTAGTGCTCGATCGGCAGTATGAATTGATAAATAGCGTAGACAAACCTACATTGAATGTGTAAAAATTCACCTTTCTTGTAAACCGAGCAAAAAATAACTAAAATCATATTATATAGTTGAAATATGACTTATATAACTTATATACTTTATTACCGAAAAACCTCGAATACTATTTTTTGTGTAACATGCTTCAATAATTTGTTTTACGAAACTCAAGCAACGACAAAAACAATAACAGTAACCAGGAAAGCCGTCATGCCAATTATGTTATTCGAAACAATTATGTAGAATGCTTTGGGCAGTCGCAGAGTGACTTCCATACCGGTTTTTTTTTTTCATTCCTATACAATATTTATTACCCATGCAGCACCTGGATTGTTGTCCATTTTTGTAGCCGTTGTACTACGAATGTACGCTCAATCATGCTGCAAATCAATTTTATTTTTTTTCTCCCCGGAAGCTCAAATCTATTTTGACTTTAAATGCGACCTTCAACACCGAATAGCTTGCAATTATAGGAGTTACAGAAAACCGAAACTATAATAGATAGAAATAAGAGCTATGCAAAATCATTTACACGTTAGATTCATTATCTTGAACTGGTTGGCATTTGAAATTTACTTTTACTTTTCTTTTGCATTTTGTTCATCTAATGCGCTCTAAACTACTTTTCGCCATTGGTTCTTAGCTAACCTTGGATGCCAGAGCAAGTAGAAAACTGAAAGTATCCCGGTGTCATCATCTATCATTTGGTTATTTTGGCCTAACGTAACTTTAGTGCTCGGGTGTTCGAAGGTTCGATGCAGGAGATTAAGGCCAATAGAGAAGAGAGCAGTCTCTTTTTACCTCAAAGACCACAAAAATATGTATGGAACGGAGATGGGTACGAAACCCAGGCCGCAAAACTTGAGCATCTTATTCTCCCCACAATGCGAAGCTCACGGCCCGACGAGGACGATGGATTAGATGAGGGCTGTGCAAAGATGTAACGCTCCAAACGATCATTTTCAACGTGGCTAGGGGCCATGACCGAACGATGAACGGTGAAAGACGCTGAAACAACTTCCCGGGTTTGTGCTTGAGACATTTTTGGACATTGTATAGTTGAGGAATGAACCAGGCTTATTTGCCCGGTGCGCAGGTTATATCCAGGATATTAAGCTAGATGACGTTGGCTCTTGGCACATAGATACCATGTGCACGGACACTATGAGATGAAATGAATTATGCCTAACGTCCAATCCGTGTCCCTAGTGATGGAAAATCTTCAATTTTCCCTTTCCTCATTCATGCTTTTGTTTACCCTGGTCAAATGGGTAAAACACAGCGAGTGAGCAACGAAGATGGAAAATGCACCCGGTTCATCCAACGCCCACCAGTGCAGTAGCAGGCGCAGACGTTTTACTCCTTCTTTTCATAAACGTTATTTAGTATTCATACAATTTTTCTAGCAGGAAACACTTCTTTCACGCCGCTAGTTACGCATAATGGCAGCAAGAGTACTGCCGAATATTTCCCCAGTAAGCACATAGGCAAAAACGGTTTTTTATCCGTCGACTTCAAGTAGTATGAATTATTAAAACTTTCATCAACAAACTTACAAGTATATGTGCCAACGTGTGCATTCGTGGTCCTTATAAATCGAGGACTAGCCTAAACTCATCGCTCTTGATGCAGCGCATGTTATTCAAACATCCTCGAAGCATAACATCAAACAATCAAATGTAGCAACGCACGTTGCTGCGGTTACCGGTGTACTGGAAACGATGTTAACAAACTATTCTTATCATCGCATTGGTGCTCTTCGTTCTATTTAGCGTGAAAGAAGAGTAACATCTTTTAAAGAGATATTTAGTCGTTTAGGGTTTACGACCTCCCTGCTTCGAGGACATCTTAACCCGGATTCGAATTCGGCGGCACACCGCGACATTGATTGTTAGCTGAGCTTGTGCTGTGGTTTGCTTCACTTCAGACCAAGTATCAGTAAGGGAACCTTATCAATGCCACATTTACAAGACAGTATATCAGTAAAAGAATACGATAATGGGAAAATGCGAGTAAATTCTTAACACTTCCATCTGGTAGTGCTCGAATTGTCAGTTGAAAGAAATAACGAACTTTATACAAACGCATAGTTCAAACAGCTTGAATAGGATGTTTAGTACGGAAATGGACACTCAAAGAGAAATAGTAGCAGTTGAAGAACGAAGGTTAACAAATACATACGCAGGAAGAAGAATCGTGCTTCTTATGCTAAACTTATGAAACGGCGCCCAAATAAACTCCCTAATCATAAAATTTTATTAGAAACTGACTACCGAATTATGAATAATATCGATAATCATCGGTAATTGAAGGCATTTTCGTTTTGTCAATAGACACCACATCACATGACGTTGGCTTATATTTAATTTCATATTATACTTGCATTCACTGACTGTTGGTGTTATTCGTGAAAATGTACTTGAATAAGTCGAACGAATAAAAGGTGCAAGAAAACTTCGCGAAAAAGGAGTTCGAATGTAAGCGTCTTCCCCGAAAGCGGCAAAAGAATGGTGTGATCTTGGGGATAGTGTGTGTTATACCCTCCAAGTTTCGCTAGAAATGATCACAGGGTGTGAATTGTGAGTGGGGGAAAAAAGTCTATAAAATTTTTATTGCTTGTTTATTCACAATTAATGGGGTAATATAGTAGTGAATTGAGAGCCGCCGTGTAAGCATGGGAGCGAAAAGCATTCGTGTTCCGCGTTTGGCATCACGTGAGATTTATACCATTAAACAATAAACAAACTTTTGACATATGTCTTCACTAGGTTCGGTTAGTTTTAACACCTCCAATGCGTTGGTTTCACTTTCGATGGTACAGTTATGCTGGTTGTTTTGTTGTCAAATACACCTTTTTGAAGGAAGAGTGTGCATCCATGCTGAGGCCATGGTCTTCTAGAGTTGAGAATAGAACGCATTCTAAATGAAAGGGAAAACCGACGAACAATCTATGGTCGCGTTCTGAAGCTATGGTTGAGATTGCATGAAAGAGGTAAGAAAGTGCAAGAAAGCCAACTACCGTTAAATCGTTCTGTTTATTGCCTTCCTCAATATATTGCCAGCTCGTCGCTACGTTACTTTCTCTTTTCAAATATGCCACCGTGAGGTTATTTTTGTGATTCTTACTTTTCTGCATTCCATGAATCTGGTCAAAACCATTCCTATGCAATAAAGCAATCTGGGAGCAGGCCAGGCTATGGCAAAAGGAAACATGAAATGTAAGAGTTGGAATGTGTTGTCCCTCTTGGGTATCTCACAGTATCCCTTCTATTACACGGTGCAGAACAATTGTTCAAAGCAAAACATCGTGTTGTTTTTGCTTCTTGATACTGTGAACGGAAAACATGCCACGCTATTAAATATGATTTATGGAAGCAAAAATTTCACGTGCACTGTGGGTCATGGAATGGCCTGCAGAGAATACGAAAAGGGTTACTTCATCTTCACTTCTTGTTTACTTCATCAGATGCAGAATTTTATTTTACCAGCCGGTCAGCCTTTAATGGCGTCAGACCAAGTAAAAAGGCGAATGTAACTTAAAATTCGTTATATGAAAATATTAAAATAGAACCAGTAAACTGTAGACGATAATAAAAACTATAAGTTGTATAATAGGCAGAACACTGGATGTCCATACCGAATGAAATGTGTTTCTGAACCTAAACCTTTCTGCACCTCTTGATTCCATTCTTACCGTTGTATGGTTATACGTATCAAAAATAGAACGGTAAGGGAACGTAGCCCAATGTCCTTGTTCAATTTTGCGTAATGTGCATTGCAACTTGGGGCGATGAATACCGTAGACGATGAGAACGATGAAGAACCTTCTCTGTTTCGACGCCATCCAAAATGTGATACAACGCAGCAGGAGAAATCAAGATGGCGAGAGAGCGAGACGGAGCTAAAACTCTTTCTGTAGAATGATCGAGCACGCACCAACGGAATCCTCCATCCGTGAAAAGGGCCTGATGCAAGGTGGCCGAACAAGAACGAACGATGGTGACGATCCAAGGGTGGCATAATGTGAAACGTGAATATTTTCTAAAATGGTAAGGAGCGCCACAGCGCTGCTGTCATGCGATGGAGAACGGAGAACAATTTTAGAAGGGTACCGGTGGAATAGATTGATGCAGTGGGGATAAGAGAAAATTGTATTTTGCCACCAACGTCTACTAGTGCCGAAAACTCGCCTAAACCTCTACGTGTTTTGCGTGAAAAAAACTTTGACTGCATTTTAGCGCAACACAGTACTGGTTCAAAGTTATATCGGAAGGCCTTGCCATCGATTAGGTAGAGGTGGAAAATCAGATTGATTATATCGATTGCATCGATTGGGTAGACTTTTAGTTAAGCTAATACATTTCTACCAAATGAGCAAATGTAAAACAACGTTATACAGCTATAAATATACATTTATCATGTTTATCAAAACATTATATTTATTGATAAGCGTAGTAAGTGTTCCTATAAATATATTTGCGGGTTTCAAAGAGATCCGAATCTGACTAAGCGATAAATCCAATTTTCTGAATAGTTTTTACCGAACATTCCATTTTCCTCTTAAAATATCCCCGGTCAAATGAACTTTTGACTGAATAAGAGACCATAAGAGACCGAATAAGACCGAACATTCAGATCATTTTCCAGTTCTGTATAAAAAATTGCAACGGAGGCAATGCAAAAAGTGTTTTAATGACAATGTTTTGCCATGGTAACATTTTTCACGCTTTCTACTACAAATAATTATGAACTATTGCTGCGCTGTTTCTAAGTTTCTGTTTTAATTATGTAAAAAAATTAAAGCACTTATCACAACAACAAAACCAAAACGGAAACATTGACAAAGAGGAAATAAAAAATCGACCACCGTCTTTTTATATAATTGTTTTGTTTTCATATTCCTATAAGCAATATTTATACGTTCATATAATAAGAATTGAAATATTTGTTGTTATTATTGATGTTATATATTTTTAACAAAACGGATAAAACCAAAGTATTTTTCACGAATTTGATTGACATATCAGTTTTGTAAATCTGCAAAAACCATAGGTACACAGTGTAGTCGAAATGCGAATAACTATATCCTACCAAATACGTACAAATGAAAGATGGAGTTAATCTTAGTAAATTGCCGTTTAGCATATCACCATAAATGGTGTAAACCAATGTTTTCCACAATAATTGTTACATTAGTATGTACGTCTGTTATGCTTATGTTTATGCATACAACAGAAGTTTTCTTCCTTATACGTACCCGTAAGTATACAAAACCTTTTAAATGAATTTACATAAAGCCAAATAGCATTCAAAATACTTTTTGAGAGTACGACAGTGAAAACATTCAAGGTTTCCAGGTTCAAGGCATCCAGGTTTTATACGGAGTAGGGGACTTCACATGCACATCTTCAGCGGTGTGTGAAGAACGTTTTGCTTCAGTGAGAAGCTAAAAAACAGAACGTTTCAATTTCCATCACTATACTCAACTGTCTTTCACAGGTTGATATTCGTTTTTTATTATTTTGTTCCTAAACAGAAACTTAGCTCCATTCACATAATGAAGGCGCCGTTGGAACAAGATGCGTGCAATGACGAAACAAACAAACAAATATACTAAGTCGCTACAAGCCAAGCATTTAAAGCCACAACCGACTGCAGCTTACGAAGGAAGGATGGAATTCGTTTTCAACGGAATGGAAAAATTATTCTTTTCATTAAGTCATCCATCCGTGCTGTACAAGTACGCTAAGAACGTAGGCCTTTTCTTCGATCCTTCTTCCAACCGTACGAAAAGGCCAGTGTCAGTACCAGTGCCGACAATCATTCCCCATGGGGTTAAAACTGCGAACTAAGAAATTTCTAATCTTGGCAGTACATACTTACCCGAAACATGGCCAAATGCTCGCTTTCGTGATGAGGTCGGAAGCCATTAGAAATAAATTCAGACGTTGTCCGCGGTCCTAGAACGAAACAAAAGCAAACGCTGTACACACTAGCTTTTACATAACAAAGTTGATCGGCGTTCCATAAGCTCCAAATTGTTATGCTAAGGAAGTCAACGTTTCGTTTGGTGTTATTTTTTGTTTCGATTTTGCATGTTAATCGTTTACCAGCTGCAAAGTTACCATACTTTTGTCACTTAATTCTGTAATCGTTGTAAATGTTGTCAATATCTGCTAAGGATATAATTATAGCGTTCTGAGATGTCTTTCTAAGCAGAAACACAATTTTCTCGTCACAACACCTTCATTTCAATTAAATCATTTCTCTTCAATTTCACTCTTGCAGAAGCTTTGCACTAATTCTACACTCTTCTGCTGCAACCAATCTATTTTATTTTATTTTCATTTATCTATACATTTCTCCTCATGTTGGAATTCTTGGTACGATATTTACCTGAATGACTGTGCTTTCGTCTAGCGTGGAACAACAATGAAAACCAAAACCACAACCAACGAAAATAATATTGCAGTTCTGTAAACGATCTTTAAGGTTTCACTTTCTATCTGAAACATTAGATATTCAATCCTATGTGCAAGCAGAGCGAAGCGATTGAAGCGATAGCTAGAAAAGAAATACATTATGCAATAGCGCACAATGCGCATACTGTACACTTAACTATTGCTATTTTGAACTGTAAAGATAAGTTCAACCACTGTTTCCCAAACAGCAGAGATATTTTTCATCATACTTCATTTAAAGCCCAATTAGTAAACACATCTAATACAATTTTTCAAGTCAACATAAATATATATTGTAAAAATAATGTTTCTGTTCTGTGATTGTTTTTAGTTAGTTTAGTTCGCTTAGTTTTTTTAACATATTTGGTTTCCCCGTACACTAAAACGGCGTGTAATACCAGACGTTTTGACCTAAGTGAGCTCACATCCACTCAAGGTCAAAAACAACAAGGACTTTACAGTGCCCTACAGCGAGACCAAGAGATTCGACAAAATAGATTTTCCGTATGTCGCGAAGGCGTATGGCGCAATTGCTTAGGTTCTTTTGTTGTACACACGAGGAAAAATTCTTCACTCTACAGATGACTGCTACTGCAATGCCTTTGAGCGAATGAAAGCGATAGCTAGTCCGTGATTGAAGTCACGAGGATGACGGGACACACCGCATATTGACCGATAAGCGCTGCAGTTGAGCAACCCTCGCCTGCGCCCGCAAGTAAGTTCCTCGCAGAAGCTATGCAAGGCAGCAAGTAGAAAGAATGATAATATTTTGCTGTCGTTTGTAAAAGTGTTTTCGTTGTACTGTAGTTGGATATGTAGGTTGCCTGTCAGATGGGTCCTTCTTGCCAGATGGGCTCATAGTTACTAAAAGACCGTATCAATGCCTTCTCTTGAAGAAAGAATGTGCACGAGTTTTTCGCTCGCGAACACCGTCAACTACTATACATGGTTGTTTGCCAAGAGCATGGCGATATCGCTGAACAAATGAATGCAGCAAACATGGCTGTGTACCGGTCTAGATTTTTTCGCTTTTATCTCAGTATCGCCATGCCACGGAAAGTGAAGGTAGCGGTTAATGGTGCTTGGTAAAATGGTTGCTGGTGTAGAGCCTCCGTAGGTCTGCCGCTGTTTTGCCATCGTAATAGCGTAATGTCCTTTAGTATATGTTCTGAAGGCTTTTTTGTTCCACTTTTTGGTGAGTTTTGGGTAAACATTTGGTTGCCTTTCGCATCCATTGCTGACTTCCTACTTAGTTCGACACTAGCAGGCTAACTGTGCTTTGGCAAGCACTTAGGCAAGAAGAATTCATACGCTTTGTTGGACAATGCTTTTGTTAATCTTAGCGCTTGAACCAAGAAAAATTTAATGGCAATTCAAAATTTATTTTAATATAAAATAATCTTCTGTCAAAGACTTCAGCATAGCGCAAGCAAAATTCAAATTAAATTAAACCAGCAACTACGGAAACAGATAAATAAGAGGATCTTTGTTGTTAAATTAATTGTATATAAATTTATCAAGATTTGAATTATCAATTTGCTCTGCCTTTTCTTGTTTCGATCATCCTTGACGGACAGATGTTGCAGTTACGGACGGATGTAACAGTTATTACTTTTGTATGTAGATAAATGAGTACATACACAGCCCTTCCTTGGCTAAAGTTTATACATAGAGTCATATTAGCACAAGAGCATACGTCGTAGCATATTTCAGCATACGTCATAGTTTATAGTTACGGAACAAAGTAGTACAAAAGAACTTTTATTTGTCACCGACGGCTTTTCGTTATTCAATGTTTCAAAACAGGAGCGGCGCTGCAGGTGCCGGATAAGCAAATAAGTAAGAAATGTTTCTCGCCGTGCAAGACAATTGTTCGTGAACTCACTGTTAGTTACTTGGCATTAAAGGCTTAATGAAGTAAAATAACAATTCGTGCATGTTACTCGTTAACTATTAGTGTTAAGGAATGGAGAATGCTTAAAATTACAAAACAACCAGCCATGTCCTAGGTCCAGGCGCAGCAAAACTCCAATCCTATCCCGAAAGTTACGCAAGCAAATTAAAGCGACCCAAAAATATGCCTTGGTTGTCAGTTGGATGGAAAAAATCAATCAGGTTAAGTAAAAGAGAGCTCCTGAAAATTTGTCTCGTTATTGATTTGGACTACAGCTTACCCAGAAGACCGTCAACGGCTCCAAAACCGGGAGCGTTGCCGACCGGTTGAACGAATGAAATGGAACAACTGCAGAGCAAAATGGAAAATTCGTGTTTATGTGTTCAACTCTGTTTCACCACATCTTGCCTCTCCTTTGTCGGATTTGGGCGGGGTGCGGCTGACGGACGAAACGTTGGAGAAAGAACAAGAAGAGTTGGAATAAAGAAGAATGGTAAATGCTGCGCGACAGAGCTTTCAGGCTTTCAAAATGGCTGCCAAACAGAGCAGTGTGGTAGTGTGCGTGTAAGCGGTCAGGAATAAGCTTTCAAATGTCTTTCTTGTGGGGGTACGAATGTGTTGTTCATAGCGTTAGCGTTTGCAACTTGGTCAACGTAAACATTTTTCATAAAAATTTAATTTGCAATTACAATGCAATTTATACTATGAATATATTTTTTAAATCTGTACAGTGATATCTCAAATGCATCAACATCGCCAAGGAACGAACTGGATCCTATTTTTAGAAAAGTACATATGAAATAGAAACAAAAAAAACCATGGTTTCTGCTGATGAAATTATTTTTAAATTAGTCATCGGGCCTCATATTGTGTGTAATTATTTTGGTCGACGAAGACCAGTAAATTAAAAAAGAAACTCTAAGTAACTTATTTTCGTGTAAACGTGCTGATGTGTGTTTTGGACAGCATCATGCTTAACAATCTGAAATGGATCGAAAATCTTATTCTCAAACTCAAACTACCTTTGCAAATATCACAGTTCCAATAAGACTTGCGTTGTTTTCCTAATATTCACATGATCCTAATAGGAAAAAGTGACTTGCTAAGTGCATTACTTTTCTTGCGTGCTTTTTCAAATATCGTGTACCTATACTTATGTAAAATCATATCTTCTTTACGCGTTGGCCATCACGGACCAGCTTGTCGCATTTTGCCCCAGCCAATAGCTGCTCCGGCACAAAACAGGGTAAATGCTCTCTGAGCAAGAACGCGCATGTGTCGGCGCATGGCCGTCGGGTTGATGGTTGCCCTACACAAACACGCGCAATGGCTGCGTTTTGGAGCTGCACCATCAACCGGGCCAGCACAGACAAGTTGCTAAAAATAGATGAGCTCCCAGCCAACGTCGGAAGCGATCGATAATTTTCGGGACTTTATTCGAATTCGAAGAATTCACACTTTACGACACGCGCCAGCCTAGCCATCCCTTTTGGATTATAGCACTACTATAAGGAATCCACAATTTCATGAAACGGAATCAGCAGGTATGCTGCCGGCATATATATTGGGGAAGGAAAACTCCGCATTCGTCGGCAGTTTTGCCGTAGCCTGGCACAGATCTTTTACCAATCTAGACTAAAACGAAACACACTCACTGGAGAAGCTCGTAAATACTTTCCAATTTTCCTTCCGTTCTCCAATACACTCCCATTGATCTCGCTCAGCACACGGTTCCGCAAGGAGCATGAGATCTCAAGCTTGTTGTTTCTCTGCCTGTTTTACGAGTAGAAATGAGCCTCTATTTAATCATTCATCGGCCCTTAACAGCAGTACCAAAGGCTTTAAAAGATGCCATGAATAAGTTTATAACCGCCTCCTTCATAAAGTCTCTAGGTACGATGAAAAGTTTTGAAACCAAGTTTTACTTTCAGCTTTCAATACGAAGGTACCGAACGTATTCTTGCGCCCTGATGCGCAATTAGGGTATAATTGTCATATTGTGCCATTTTGCTTAGGTAGCCTAGGTAGGTACTAGCCTGTACACAACCCAACAAGTTAGTTAGGTAACAAGCCTGTAAACAAACCCCGACCAATGACTCACAAACTTCCTGCCACAGTTTAGGGTTTTAGATAGGAGCACATGCTACTCTTTTAATAGTGACCGAACAGAAGCAAGCAAACAAATAGGTACTACGGATTCCTATTAGTACCTCTATCCCTAGTAACGGCCTGTTTTATCTATCCCACAAATGTAATAAAACTGCCATTCTTATGTAGTCAATCAAAAACCGCGGATGTTTATGCTAGTAAGAAATCTAACTTCTTGTTCATTGATTTACTTGAATAACTGCACAATTCTTCATTCAACCTTCCTAGGAACAGGTCAGAATGCGATAAGATCGTCATGCTAACAATTTTGACTTGCTTACATGCTGATAGTATGAGACAAAAGATGTTGTAAATCAATAAATCAACAAAGTAACGATGAGGTAACGCACGGTAACGCACTTGGTGAATATTAAAACAAACGAAAACTACTACTAGCAATCCGGATTGGATGGATACGGAAGTGAATCAGTTAACAGAACAAATATCCGGCAGCTAACAGCCAGCAGTACTCTAATACACAACCGTACGGGAACTGTAAACCTTTTTTCATTTTGAAAAGATGGTTTTTCATTCTAGGAAGTTATAAAGTGTCTGCTGAGTAAATCCATGTACATCTCTTTGCCGTAAAACCTTGCCCAGACAAGTAAATACCTAATATCTATGGATTACCGTGTGATATCAAGATACAATTAAAATAAGCCAATATCAGCTTCAGATACTTAGCAGTTAATAAACTTCTACTTGGTACTATTGTTCCTTACTATATGAGGGATGCATGAACGAAGAAGCAATTCTTTACTCCCTCCAAATACGCCCGTTTTCTAATTTTCTACCTTTTACTCATAGTATAGTTCATAGTTCTTGTCAATGTTATTTTTTTATGATTCTATTGCTCAACGTTGAATTTAAATTTCACAACTGCCAAATTTAAATTGCCGAGCAGGTTGCTGCATAATCAAAACCACAATTACTTGTCCGTCAATGTCGATCGTCAAACGCCACCGAAGCGTTACGATGAAATGTAAATTTTTACAATAAAATAAAACAACATTTCGAATTTCCACTAGTTCTCCAAGGAATCATATTTTTACACAGCTAACAAACAATTAATTATACCGCGTATAAGTATTAGAATTTGAATCGTTATGGAGTTCAGTGTGGAAAATTTACTAGATGAATTTTCAATTAAACAGTTCGTAGTAACTGTTTTATTCGTGTTACTGTTTAATTAATGTATTTCTTAATACACCAATTATCTTCTTCTGCGTTTGTTTCGCGAGTTGTGATTAGTTGTGCTATTGGTTCTAAATTGTCAATCTGGCTACGTTGCCCGTTGATTGTGTTTTGTAAAAAAATAAACAAATAAATACACATTTCTAGTATAGCTTTTTGTATTCTTTTATAACATTCATTATTTTTTAACTAACTCCTTATATATCGCAAAAAAACAAAAATACAACAGCATTTGCTAGGGAAATGCACATGTCACATTTTCTAATTAATATTTAAGAACAACTTGGCAGGTAATACAAAATTATTCGTCAGGCAATGTTTAGAGGCCTTTTTTGAAAATAGTTTTATAAATCTCGTTTTATTTCATACAGCATCTTTGAAATAATATATTTTCCAACTAATTTCAACGGAAACTACGTATGCCGAGAGGCTTTTTTATAATTAATTCATAATCTTTCTTTCATAATTAAGCTTGAGAACCAATCGATCACACCACCAGATAGACCAATACTATTTTTGTGATGTTTTTGGAATCAGTTTCGGAACACAGATTTAAAAAACGACACAGATAAGAACACAGATAAGAACAAAAAAATGTAACAGAAATACTCATAGCCTGTTAGAAAGGAACAAGAAGATAAGTAATTTAACATCTTGCGTGTTTTTGTCGTCAACTGGTTTTTTTAACTACAGCAAATTGTTGGAATATTTTTAATACCTCATGTGAATGTGTACTATCAACAACATTTTTTTAGATATTCCAGAAGAATAAATGTTTCGAATTATTTTTTCAGAAACATACAAAATTACAACCAAAACCACCTTTGGTTTGATTACAAACCAAAACAGCATAATATACAGCAAAGTCAAAAGAACTACGTAAGGATACATAGATTTCTCCAGAATCAAAACTGTATCTACAATTTATTTTCAAACGTTTATTAAGTTCTGTTCTGCAGCAAATTATCTCTAAAACAACAAATATCCACTGCCGGCTCTATCTGTATGAATAATTGTTTGAATATTCGAGTTCTGTACTTTAGTATAAAGAAAATGGATAAACATGATACATATGAGTCTTCAAAATAGTTCGGCAGTTCGGAACAGACGTATTTGGCTTATTACTGTATCTGCTAATTGGATAAATATTGCAAAAATTCATATGCACAAAAGTGATGGTCTTCGATGATCGGTCTTAAATTTTCGAAGAAGTTTGCTTTCGATTCCATGCGTAAAGGATATTATGTAATATGTTTAGAAATATTTTTGTTATAATAGGTTATAAACAGAATGTTTTATGCTCACTCTTAGACATCCATATTCAATCATTCGAATACCTTGCTTGCTGTGATTATTCACCAATCAAGACCAAGAACAAGCCCCAACATGTCTGAAAACGACACAAAAATTAACGTGTGCTTATTGAGAAATTTGGATGCTGAGCAGCCCATTGTTTTCAATTTTGGTGAACTTTACTGATAAAAATAATTTGAGCCACAAACACGCCAGCATGTTGAAATGAATTGAAACATTTCTTCACGCTTATAAACTACAATTGTTTAAGTCTGACAAAATTATCAAACCAATGGTAATATGAAAAATGTAGTCCAGTCCAGAGTAAATCCAGAGCTATAAAACAAATTGTCCCTGTTTTTTCTAAATATTTATTATTAAAAAACATAGCTTAATTTTCAAAGCCTACTGCAGTAAAGATGCTTGTACTTCTTCGTGCTTCTTCTGGCATCGGGCATCTCTGTAGGACATACAAACCCAGCACTATAATCGTGCTCTTTCTTCTTTCATCCTATTCATAGCTTTCTACCCCAACCGTTTCGAACGTAATAGTTACCAAAATCGCTCAGAAACCCATTACCTAATAACGGAACTTCTGGTTTATGAAATGCAAACTATGCGTACTATAACAAAGCACAGAAAGGAAGGTTAATCGGTTATGGCGTTGATCATCGTAGAGGCCACCGAACTGGTTAAACAAGAAAAGTTCAAGGACTATAGAACAGTAAAATTGAACTGCTCGGAACACATATTGAACGAGAACGTAACGGAGTAAAGAACCCACGAATGCATCCACAACGAACCAGAACAAAGTCAAAAGGTGCAGAAATGGAAGGATTTAGAATAATATGTAGCCATTAATAACCGAAGGTCGACAAACGTTGAACCCATCCACAATCGGTAGAAACTCGAACAAATGAGAACAAGGCCACCACGAAGCATTCTCTGAGGCATGAAATCCATAAATTTCGGCTACGATGCGATATTTTCCACAGTCTTCTCGCAACGAAACGGGTCATAATTCATGGCTTCAAAAACTAGCGAGTTTTCAAAAAGTACTGAAAAAAAGGGTATATAACTCACGCAAGATATTTTTGGACGATATATATTTCAATATATTATGAGAGTATCTGTCATGTCGCACATACCGCTTGAACAATTTCTCCATACACATCACATGAACAATTCAAACAGCAAACCATATTCAACAATTTCCAATTCATATCCTCAAAATAATATGGTGGACATTGTTAAACTATTTTATCACGTAAATCCTAATGCAATGCTCACAGAAAGCCACACGATACTATGGAAGTAACTTACTTCTCATGATATCACAATATCTAAACTTGTACTTATTATTTTTGCCTGAAAAGTGAATTATAACGCCCCTGAATGTAATTAATAAAGCAAGCTGAATCCAAAATTACCATTTTCCACGAACACATAAATTGGCTAGATTTAAATAGCAGAACGGAATAAAATGAGCGAAAGGGTTGCTCACTAGATGAACGTTCTATAGAAAAAATTAGCTTTCAAATGAATCAGTACAACTTACATATGCATGGGCTCCATAAAGATTAATTAAGATTTCTGGCAGAGACAGCCACGGCCAGTCATTATGCTTATACTTTAAATTCTACGACTGCATAGTAGAATAAATACTTTAATACATCAATTTTAGCTATCTAAGTTTGTACAACAGCTAGTCCTAGAACACTGCAACAGATCATAAAAACAACTAGTATGAAACCTGCAATAGCTAAAATCGTAAAAAATCCATCAACTTTACTGGCAGGCACACCTGTGCTGTTTGGACAAAAATGGGCAAATTGATAACAAAACCTTTCAAAAACCTCATGACTCTAAGAGTTTCATCCTGGTTCACGGAACATGACGTGCGTAAATCAACGAATCCATAACATTCATCCTAAGCTCTCAAGCAACGCTGTAAGAAATCAATAAAAACGCTACGATAATTCAGCTTCAGTCAAAGTCATCATCAACGCGACCGGGCTATCGAAGGATAAAATAAATTACCGAAAATCCCAAACCCAATCATGTTGCTGTAGCGTTCTACCTATGGACTTCAATCAAGATTACCATTTGGCTACGGTCGATTGGATTTCTTCATTTTAGT
Source organism: Anopheles cruzii (assembly GCF_943734635.1). NCBI lineage: Eukaryota > Metazoa > Arthropoda > Insecta > Diptera > Culicidae > Anopheles > Anopheles cruzii. The sequence continues at coordinate 49,918,017 of NC_069145.1, forward strand.
ATTTGCTCCATTTTTCGCTACAGAGCTTGATTGAACTTGCGATACCCATCAGTCACTTATTCTGAGTTTAGCATTTTGAGAGGTTTCAATAAAAGTTGACGCAGAAATATGTACTTTTTTACCAACCAACCTTTATGACAAATACTTTTATATAAAACATCTCGCCCTGTGATTATTATTCAACTTGAAAATATTTATACCATCGGTTAACCGGTTGTTTAACACTCAAAAGACGACGTACTTGACTTTTAGAAAAAGTACTGTTTAGCAACATGCAACATGTAAAATCCGGTTCGCTGAAACGCAAATATATTGCTTTACGAACTCGCAGATCTTAAAAGAACCATATAATAGAAAATGGTAAAATTTAATATAAATTCTCCGACACCGACTACCAACGGGCGGTCCTGATCTGCGTATATTGAAATACATTTATTAGAACTTTTTACTTCTCACCCGGATCTATAGAAATAATGGAATGGAATAATGGATAATTTATAGAAATAATGGAACTAATTCACAATAAATGTATAAATACAATGAATTGGTAGTTGAAATTCAAAATAAAACTTTGGAATTAGGCATAGATTAATAATAACCTAACAGTTGAAATTGCCTTGTGTTTCACAGTATGTTCGATTTTTCAACTGAACCGTTACATTAGATGTAACAGTTTTGAAAATAGGAAAAGAAGAAATATTTTGGAAATTGACTTCTTTTGATAAGTTGAAATCGGACGGGGTTGATTATTTTGAAAATGGTTGTAACGGCTATATTTTCTTACCACATTTCAACTCACTTTTAGATTAGTTCACGAGCTTATTAATAAATAATAAATAAGTAATAATTTACAAAACTGCTCTTTTCGACCTAAGCCCAACCCTTTAGTATAGTGCAAAAAATATTGTTGGACAAGTTTTATTTCTTAAACTACTGTTCTATAATTTCTGCTGAAAATGTATGATTCTGTACCAACACCACTCACCCTGATATCGTTGAATTCCGAAATAATTTCGTAAATGATATTTTTGTGGCGGAATTGGACTGCGCCAGAGCAAAGCATATAATAGAAGCAAGAAAAGAAGCGAGAGCAGTTCCAATGTTTCACACAGGCCAGAGAAAGAAGCACAACAATCTGAAGGAACGGAACGGGAAACCCGCAAGGAGAAGAAGCGTAGCCATGATGTCTAAGGGCGTGGCAATCTCTCCATCTCTTGCTAACTCTTGTCTATTCCCTGCGACTTGTAAATATGTGCTCGGAACGTTCTCTCTATTTCTTGGCAACGTCAAACGGTATTGTTTGTTTTTTCCTCTTTATTGAGTATTATTACTGTTCAGAGCATGTTTCGTAGAAGCCGACTTCAAACGGAAAAGAGCAAGCCAACTAACCACGGAATCAATCTAAGCTCATGCTTCGAGGAATGCTGTACGGCAAATGAAAACAACTAAGCTTGGCGAAAAAAGACACTGAATTTATATCTGGTTTGTTATACGCATCCTAAACAGTCCTAGATCGAGAAGAATCTTGCACTTTTCCTTTTGGGAGCTAATGAAATTCATACCCATAAAACCGCCGACCTTGGGTGGCGCGCGGGAAGCGTCGTCAAGCGTAAAAGTGCTCTTTTACGCCCTGCTCCTCCATCCGACGAAGAGGATGATGCTGAACCGGTCGCAACACCAATCACGCTCGTCTTTTGGCCGTCCACAAATATTAACCTCTCTAGCAAAAACAAAAATACCGAGCACCAAAGTGCATAAAACATTTCTCATTTTCTAAAACAGCAAACATTGCTCGTAGACCCGGCTCGTCGTCGAAAGCTACGAAATGGGCGAAAGTCATGAACAGCGCCAGAATAACAACACCATTTTCTGTTTCAGTCACGATTCAGCTATAAGCGCCAAGCTATTTTACTGCTCGAGGAACCCACACAGAAAAGATTTTGTGCTGATGCGCTTGCCGGCACTCGCCTCACTCGCTTAGACGAGGCTCCCAAAAATGTCGTAATGCTTTCCTTGCTTACGAGTTTCCACTTCCGCCTTATTTTCTCTTCTCATAATAAGATTTCGGTGCTGCAGAAAGCCTTGCTAGGGGGGCCAAATAAACATTTATCACTGTTCTCATGCGCATCGACATCTTTGTAACGCCAAGCAGGCGTACCGCGTGGTATCTTCACCAATTGCAAAAATATCATACACGTAGAGCGGAGGTATTTTAGTTGCGGGCTTATTACATGATGCATGTACCCCCCGTGTATGGGCTATATGAAGAGAGCATGTACAAACACCGAAAGCTAACAATACGAGTACGGCAAGTGTACGCATTTGCGCAAGGGCATAGAAGGAACACGAGGACATTTGGCGGAACGCGACGTGCATGTTGCCAAACTCTCAAAATGAGATGTTTTTACGAGTGTAATATAAAGCATAGCGCCATTCTCAGTGGAGTGTGCAAAAGTTGTGATACGCCACATTACCTGCACACACCAATGAACATTGATTTGGCGAAGGTTTCAAGCTTCCGCTTGTTTTCTTCAATTGACACAAATTTCTAACACAATTTTTCAATAGTTTACCGTATTGTCAAGTTTCCGACAGCATATTGATGCTATTGACATAAGATTAACAATGAAGCTAGTTTCGTTTATACGATGACAGATTCCTTAAAAATGTATAAAGGGCAAGAATCTGTAGCCCCTTATGTTTCTTTCTGAGAAGATTATATTACATGTAATCAGCTGCACTATCATTACAAGCCACTTTCAGACGCTGGGGGGATATTTGGTAATTATTCCTTCAATCATCGATTGTAATGTTAAAAGCAAAATGTATGGCGTCTTTTGTGTTATGTGATTTGATAAAGTCATCCATTTCGGCTTTCAGCAATGCATGCGTCATAGAGCGTCCATAGGCACTACTACTACATCCCACAGCAAGAGCGCTTTTTTATCTGAGTTCAGGTTTTTGGGAGAGTTATTTATAACAATATGACTGCCACATAGTGCGAAGACCCCAATGTGCGTAATCGTTATCCATAAGTCGTCTCATAATCCAAACCAAAACCAGCTGTTCCCTGTTGGCTCGTGTAGTCCATCATTTGTACTATAGCAATTTACCCTACTTCAACAGTGTCGACGAACTTCAGTTCGCTCTTCACTTTTGTTTCGATCTTAATGGAATTTTAACCAGGCACGAACATTTATAGCCCATTATCCGACCATAGCTGACAGTAACAAGAAGAACAATAAGGATGCTGTGGATACATGAAGGAAGGCCGATGAACAGTGGAAAGAAGGTTTGTTTCAACTCGAAAATCGATTTGAAATTAGAAAGATCCTATGACAAGAAAGATGTAAGCGGTACAAGTATTCATTTATTTGAAACTTTAAATTACTTTTCAATAATAACACCATTTCATCATTTTACTTTTTATATTTCAGTTTATCTCGTAACACGTTTGACATAGAATGACAAAAACAGCTTAAGAAATAGTATATAATAATATTTTAAGAATGCTTGTAATAATCTTTCATGTTAAATATTTTATCAAAAAAATCATATTCTAGATTGAGGATTTATTAATGAAACCATGCTGACACAAGATCTAGTTAAATAAACCCTGCATTTATGATGCCTTCTTCTCGATACAGTCACACAAAAATTATCAAATAACCTTAGCGTGGAATAAAACTAAATGTTTAGCGAAAGGAAAACATTTTAGAAAAGATATCCAATAAGTGAAAGCCAATATACGCCAATGAGTCGCATGAAAACGCTATTGCAATAAAAAATTAGATGCCACAATTTAGCACAACATGGGGCTGCTTATCCCTTCCACGCTTACAGCACCACGAAACTCTGGTGTAGCGCAGCCCAAACAATAAAGATAGGCCGACAGGAATCATCATCAGCACAGAAAATTGGTATCTATACAGATCATGCGATGCAAACGACTGAGATAAGGTAGCAAGGAGTAAGATGGAAGACAGAAAGTTTATTAAACACCAGGAGAAATGTCGTTCCATACTTTTGACCATATTTTCATTGCTCTGTACGGTTATGTAATACTTGTGCTTCTTCGATAAAAAAGATAATATCTCGCTTGAAGGCTTTCGTAATGATTTGGGACGAACCAGTTCGCGCAATGTCGAAGGTAATCGTAATTACAAGGCGTGCCCAGGTATAAAACATCACGTGCTTGGCAAAAATGTCCTTCTTTTGAATTCGTTTAATCAAAATTGGGTTTGCGTTCGAATTGGTGATACCGGATGGTGTTGGAACAGGATGCGTGGTACCGGAACTTTGTTCAATGCATCGCGATCGAGTTAGGTATCAATTTAATAAATAGTACGTGTTTGAATAGAAATTCGTATCACCATGTTTCGATACGATGTTCATCGATTGAAAACGTGCGGTCACGCAATGCCACCCCTTGTCAAACAATAGAATTTTTATTGCTGTTTTAATGGCTACATTTCTTGAATGTAAATACAGAGGTAGATTCAATTTTTCTATTTACTATATCCAGTATAAACTTAATATTCTAAACGCGCCTTGAAAGTGTTAGACTATTTGATCACACGACAGAAGGAAGCCATATATTATTAGTATTTTGCCTTACATTCACGCCGCTGCACGATTGAATGTGACTAAGTTTATCAGATTCATTATTAACTTACTATTTAGCATTTTTTTTACAACTTTGTAGAGTAATCAAAACCAATTATTCGTGATATCTTTTTATCATACAAATTTGAATGATTTACCGAAGTTATTGTGAAAAAGGTTTACTCGAATCCTGATTTTGATTTATGTTACCAAATTTCTAGACCTGACTGCCACTAACATCAGGCTGTTGATAGGTTTATATTTACGAATAGTACTTTACCACTTACATTCACTAGGTGATCTAAGATAATTAGAAACATTTCCATAGGTTTTTGTTCGGTAATTGTACTTAATGATCGCTATTACCTGTTTTGTTTTTGTTTTGTGACAGATTGTATGAGTATTGTATGGTGAGAATGTTGGGTGTTATTATTGCAACCATCCATAAATCCCTAACTATTAATAACATGCACAGTATATTCTGCTTCAAAACATTTATATTTAATGCAAATGCACATACCCAACTATTTTACTGCTAGGTTAAGTAGATGTGCGTGTCATAGAATCAAGTCGAAAATAGAATTCATCCCGTTGAGATATTTATTCTTATTGCTCATTTCCGTTTTGGGAAATTGTAGCTATACTTTTTGCATAATATAGCAGGGAAATAGTCGATTCAGACTTGCGTTTAATTTATGGTGATAGCTTGTTGGCGTCGTGACGTAGACTTAAACGTTCAACGTTTGGAAGACCACAATTGTAGTAGGTTTTAACAAGTTTATTCCACCTATCAGCCGGTAAACATTAATCTGTTGTAATTTGTTGTAACAATTAGTAAAAACACAATAGTTGCATTGTAACCATGATTATTTTCAAAGATTTGAATAACCTTCTAGTTATGTTCCTTGTCTCATTGGCAACGCATAGTACCAACAACGCAGTTATTACTAACAGGTACTAACGGCGGACGCTAAAGTTTTTATATAATACTTCACAAACGACTTCATATGAAACCTCTTTTTATGATATATTTCTGTTACTACAGTCACCTCAAGACTTTACAAATGATGTAGAGAAACTAAACCAAAGAAATAGAACAAATGAAGCAGCATTTATATAAAAGCCATGGCTGAAATATTTTCTCTCGTTCCTTTACGTGTCAAAATTTTGATCATTTTGACTGATTAATTATCATTTTATCGTGCTCTGGGACAGTGTTTTACTTAATATTTAAATAAAGCACTCTTGATTTTACATACATTACACATATTTGATTACCGGTTTTTCGGCATCCGTAATTCCATCAAAATGTCAAGAGTTTTTCGGTTTACACTGCGAACAGTTTCTCCATGCATAATGCATTATGTTCTTGAAGAGCGCAGAGCTTCTAACCGAACGATCGCAAATATCACTGTGAGTGCGTCGTATAAAAGTAAGGAAAAACAGAATGGTCATGGGAAAGGAATATAGAAGCCATAATTAAGGCACGAAAAAAATGGATCGATAAAGTGTGCAGAGCACTGAACACTGTTTCCACGAGCAAAGCCACCAGTGAAGAGAAAAGTAAGCATAAAATTTGATAAACGAGGCGTCCACTCACTTTACAACCTTAAGTTCATCCACTGGCAACCAATGAGGGCCTGAAGGGAGCACTTGGCAGTGACCATCTCAAAACAACCATCTACAAAAACGCGGTACACCCAAAAAGAAAAAAAAAAGATCGTAACAATAAAGCTACGGCTCATTTTAGAAGCGAATGGTGCTAGCGCGTTTTAATTAAACCTGCCACCGTGCAAATCGCAACGAGAAATGAACGTAGTGACCAAAACATGCTGCGTTATGTTGGGGATCCATGGTGTATTACAGCCCAAAATGGCGGCCCCGAGCATAGTACGCAGTATCAACGTAGAGAATTTGATGTATCCTACGCCGAAAACATAAAAATGCACCACATAATAGAGTAAATGTATTGTAATTAATTCATATGCACTAGTGAGCTTAAAAGTAGATTTTCATTAGCACTCTAAATATTTGGTTGAAATCTGCTTCTCCTCTATGTTCGTATAACATTCTTGATTCTCTAAATCAACAAATCCCAACAATAGATTTTCTGCTTTTCCGTCATTCTAGAACGTTATGAAACAGTGTATTTTATTTTAAATTTGAATATAATGAGAAACAATGCATCGAAACCAAACCAATTTGGCAGTGTCCTAAAATATGTGTTTCGTAATTCACAGTTCGTGGATTTTTTCTGAACGTATTTCAATGTTGATTATAAAGTTAGAAATCAAAATCTAATTCAATAATTATAAACATCAACGAAACTTAAATATAAACTTAGGATATGAGATTCTCAGATGTTACGACGATGAGTATTAACAATATTACAAAATACACGTGTTACACACAAGTTACACCAATTTCTTGAAACAGCATTGACAACAGCAAGTGATTATTCAACACTATTTACCTCAAAACCGATAGCAATTAAATAGATCTAAAAAGATACTAGACTTATGTTCATAAATTAATTATTCAAAACAGTTTCAATACAAAAGTAACAAAGATGAAATCATTGCTCAGTTTATATTTTTTATTCCAATCTTGAAAATTCAGTACTGAACATAAAATGAAGGTTTAATTGAAGTCATTGTAGCTACTCTACTGCCAATGGCGTGGTTGGTTATCTATATATTCAAATTAGTGTTGTATTGGGCAGGTTCAAGGAAACTGGCTTTACGGTAAATAAATGGCAAATCTGTCAATATGGCATTCCTGTTCAGAGGTGAATAGTCCTAGCATGTAGTGGTAATACCGGACAGTAACATTATTTTACACATAATCTCAAATTAGACTGCAACCCACAGCCAAGAATTCAAATTTAATTCACATGAAACTCAAAAACGGTACACCACTGCGGATCTAGCTAAAAGCGTAATCAACTGCACAGTTTCAAAAATCCTTACTACTACTTATAACATCACACACACACATGCTCGCCAATTCCAATTGGTTTCCAACTGGTCCTGCAATAGTTTCGTTTACCGCCAACAGATCGAGCTAGTTGACATCGTCTCGCTTGAAACAAGTGGTTCGTGTCATGGATATTTTGTCGACCAAATGTTTTTCTCGGCCAATTTTGCTTCATTATTTCGTTATTTTAATTTAATTAATTTAATTTAAATGAATAAATCAAATTAAATAATTGAGTATTTTGCAATTTGCAAAAGTGTTAGGGCAAAATACTTTCAATTTAGAACATCAAGTATATCTTTTTTTTTCCTTTTTACTCCTCGTCCCCGAAAAGCGTATTTACCGCTAAGTTGTAACTGTATAGTATTAGTGTTAGAATTAGTTATGTTGTTTGTTGCTAAGCATATTCATTTCTTAGGTCTATAAATACTGAAAGAGTGTTGAACGAAGGTAAGTCAAGCAGTTTAATATAGCGATACAAAATTCACTTGATGAACACATTATTTCCGGTGTTTGAAGGATATAAACTGGAAAGCTATATGGCTGATATTATCACTACTACTAAAACCAACATTTATGAAAAAACCCCAAGTAAAAATAACTTTGGTGTGCATCACTAGAAACTGAAGAAAAATAGACAAATCACTTCCTAAATTTAAAAATTCTCTGTTCTCTGCCAGTTCGCAAACCACTACCTCGTAACATACTGCGGCAACTTGTTTTGCTTTGGCAACAAAAAGGGCTTTTGTCTGCAAAAGTATGAGCTTTCAGTGTTCGACTTGTGTTAAGTCATGATGCGGCAGAAAAATGGCCAATTCATTTTGTCTTGAAGGGTTCATCTGATTTTTAAAAGAGTCAAACGTTGAACGAACAAGAATAATTCATTTAAGTGCGCCGTTTAAACTATTGGAAATCATCACATTCAATTTGGCATTCTGTATTTTTATTTCATTAAGCGAGAGCGTACCCAAGAATGCCAGAGTACTAAACCATTTGTTACTTACAATCTTAGGTGTTTACTATTTCGATCAAACGTAGCAACAACTAAAACAAACGATACAGGAATATTGGTACGATAACATAATTATGATTTGTGTCATAACATGTTATTGTTTTTGAACTAAAAAATAGTTCCTCAAAGTTTCTCAATGATTTCCGAATAAACTTTCTTATATGCAACCTTTTTTTAGTAAAATGATTGGAAAAATCTAGACTCAACCAAAAAAGAGTTAGTTAATCAGAAAACATTTGATACTATATTTTTGTCAACCACAGATCGGTTGTAAATTTGATAGCCTCGGTGGCCAGACCGGTTATTTATAAATTAATCATTCATATTCTTCTTCTTCTTCTTCTTTGGCGCTACAACCGCTGAGCAGTCTTGGCCTGCACCAGAGACTAATGTTAATCTCTCTGATGCTCTTCTGTAACATTTAATTTTTACGGGCGGGATTGTTAGCCCCGCGCCAACCCCCCTGTCACGCCGGTATCGGGAATCGAAACCATGGCCGGCTGCGGGACAACCGATCCCGGGATTCGAAACCCAGGCCAGCTGCGTGACAGCGAAGAGCACTACCGACTGCTCTATCAGCGGGGGTAATCATTCATATTAAAGTATTTAAATATTTTAAATTGTTTAAGATTTTGGCATGTTGTTAATGCAATAAGTGTACGAAGATGCTAATCAAACTCATCGATCTTATTGGAAGCATATGATTCTGATGCTGTAAAAGATTGCGGGGCTGTTTACTGGAGCAAAAAACCAAACAAGTTCCACTCCAATGGAGTTATCAGATAACCAATAAAATTAGGAGATATTGAAGATATCGACGGAATCGTTCGGGGATGCTAATGTCCCGTTTGGTGAAATTCGGATTACACTGTTGCTACCTGACACCATTTTAATAACAAGGTCAAGGAGAGACTTAACTTTGTAGGGATAACTTTTCCATTTAAACAGGACAGGGTGGTTCGTTTCGGTATTTTTTATAAATATATATATACAGGTAATTAACATGTCGAATCAAATTGTACTATTGATATCGTTGGATATTTTACACAGGGCCATTCATCCAACATAATCAACTGTTGTTACTGTTAGTTTTAGATACTCATGATATGTTTTATGCAATTGGTGTGCACGCCAATGCAATTGACGGTGTGTGCAATTGGTATGAGTAGCCTATAAAATATTTTTCTTTACAAAAACTGAACTAATAAACCAAAAAAACGGATAAATACCAGTAACCTTCTTCTTATTGGGGTCTTAGCCTGCGCCAGAAACAATGTTAATTTCTGATGCTTTCTGTAACGGTTTGTTTTTACGGGGGTTGTTGGTCCCGCGCCAACACCCCCTGTCACACCGGTATCGAAACCATGGCCGGCTGCGGGACAACCGGTCCCGGGATTCAAACCCAGGCCAGCTGCGTGAAAGCGACGAGCGTTACCGATTGCTCCATCACCGGCGACAAAAGGTCCGCGCTACATAAAATAATTTCACAACGATCTTCTCCGAAACCGAGTACTTGATCAATTGAACTGTATCCAACTTCTGTAATAGAGTCAGTACGTGTATCAATACGTATTGATATTGCATAGTTATATACATTATGGTTAAAATTTACGAAATTGTTGTGTACAATCGCTAAATCTAGATTTTTCATTTTTTCTCCACTTGGAGTGAAATGCAGCAAGGTTGTTTTGTATCTACCATTTGTCCTTTGCAAGTCGACCTCTTAAACGCACAAAACAATTTCTGTTTCCCTGATATATTCTAAGCTAATAAATTTCCCTAAAATGCATATGTCTTACCGATCATATTTCTAACATTGTGTTAATATTTCAATTCAATTAGTTTTGTGATTACTTCATAAATTGCACTCTTATCATAACAACCAAGTATGCAATCCGTCCGCAAATATGCAAACACTTTTGTCGTGACCTAATATTTCGTTATATGAATAACGGAAAAATGGGAAACTCGTTAGCGATTTCATCTTGTACAGATATTCTAGTACATCAAATCAAGTGCTTTTGGTGAACCCATCACTGTTTCTGTATTATTTCGCTTTTAAATATAGTTTTCGGAACGATCAGCACAACATTGGATCAAATCAAGAGCTCAATTAGGCAATGTTTCAGACGCTTTTGAAAACAACATTCTATAGGAAAGCGATTTCAAAAACGGAAACACAAATTTTACTTCAAATTACAAGAGAATTGAGTGAGTTTCAACTTTATTTTGCAGCATCGAACAGGAAAACACGTTTTGTGACGTATTGTGTGACGTATCATAGTTGGTATTGCAAGCCACGCCCATTTTTCAATATGGCTTCCAAAGCGGCTTCTCTTATGCGCAGGTCATCAAACACAAGATAGCATTTGTGTTGTTTAAACAAGAAAGAAATATGAACGGTCCGTTACATATAAGGATAAGTCAACCTAAAGTATCCTGAAATGCTAAACAGCCAAAACTGTCAAATGAGACATTTCCGATTCTGGTTTAACAAATCTACGTTTCCTTGGTTTTACTTGTGCAGTATATGAAAGAAACTCAACTTCAAATTAAAATGATATTATTTTTCACTGAACTTCGAAGATCGCTCAATTAAAATGTTCTTTATACAAAAGCCCATCCTTCATTTTATAACCCCCAAATCCTTCAAGAACACCCAAAAACATTTCTCTACACAGAAAATTTTCTGCTTTCCTTATTAATTTAGTTCAGCATAACAGTAATTGGTTACAGTTAACACGCACGCACATGTCAACTGTAACCAATTACTGTTAGGTCAACTGTTAACCGTGTGTGAACAAGAAATAGACAAAAAATGAAGATTTAAGAAATATAGATCGTTTCTGTGCCATCCGTCACCATAAAGTCCTACGTTGCAACAAAAAATACGTAAAAGCATGCTACGAAAAGGGTTACAGAGCTGGCTTAGATATGCACAGTTATAACGGGAAATATCGTAGAAGGAAAGCAGTGGCAATATTGCAGCATGAAAATAAAAACATAAACAAACAGGCCTGCTGCCCATTTGTTCCTCGCTTTTCTCTTTTGCAACGCTTCGATACAGTAAGCTTTCATCTCAGCAGGGTACACTCCGGACTGGAAATACCATTCGAAGCCAAAATATAGAGCGAAACTATTGTAGGCACGACTGTTTTCTTCCTAAACCCTTAAACCTATTCATATTTCTGGTATCTGTGGAGCAATAAAGAACCAGTTCGAAAAAGATGAAGGTTGAAGGTAGAGAGATTGTAAATCATAGGAGATGCGCTCAACGCATGATCTAACAAGGGAACCGGAATTGTTAACCAGGTCCACCTTTGTTGTTTTTGAGTTTTTATTGTGTATGTTGGCACCATAAATCGTGGTATTTGCTATTCACCCCTTTACCGATCCAGTTCACTCAATGGGAGACTTTTGGCTCAATACATGTCAATATGCAAACACTTGAAGGCGATATCGTTTCGGAATGTTCACTACATCGCCTTTAACGCCAAGGATATTTGAATTGGTTTGACAACGAAGCAGATCATTAACAGATTCAAATGAAACCGTACAATAATTGTACTTAGGGATTGCGAAGATGTACCCAATATGAAACCAAACAGACGAATAATATGCGTTTCAAGCATAAAAAAAATATTATTATCGTTTTTGTTCAATGAGTCTGTATCATTTTTGTGTCATTTATTTAACCCCCTTTAAATGTTTTATAGTTCGTTATACTAACTAATAGTTACCTTAAAAAATACATAAACAGCAGCTTAGGAGGCAGGAATGCATGCAGGAGACCGATATCGAACTACCTGATAGCTAGAAACTATTGCCATTTATGGCACACGTTGTATAATACTAGGTAACCTCTGGTTACCAGGAGTGTTGGAGGCAAATCAATGAAAGAGTAATTTTTCGTTACAAGGGTTTCTAGATGCGACCCTTTAAACTCTAACATCATGTATTGAAAACCATTGGAACGTTGCAAATGTGAAGGCGAAACAATATTTAAAGGATAACAATAACTTACCTCGTACATTACACGCACTATTTGCAAACTCTAAGTGGCTTACACGATCCACTCTTTCTTCAAGCCCACATACACAAACACTTGTACATACTACTGCCCCACACACTAACACACTAAACATTCCCAATTTGCTCTATCTTGAGCAAATCGTTGTTCCTTTTGGCACTGAATTTCGCCTCTGCGAGTCGATGTGACACCAGGCTTTACCTTCAAATATTAATTTCAACATTACGTCAAGCGCGGAAGTATGCAAATGTTTATCTATATCAGAAATGTACGTATTGTAAAATTAACAACGCTTTAACTAATTCATCAACTCACGAATCACATGAACTTATTCACAAACCGTATTAGATAGATAGGCTTTGAAAAGATTTGGTATGGTTTGATTCGTACACTCTCGATACAAAACCATGTTAAAGACATGACGTTAGAAAACAATAGTGGGCTTCAAAAAAAACTCTCAATAGCTGAAATTAGCTACCGACTTAATCTTCTTTGAACACTAACATTTTCGATGACTGGTCCTGTTGCGTTTCCACATCAAATTCATATACTCACTCAACATCAAATAATAACATATTTCTTCGGAAATTTCACTTGAAGCGTAAATTCTTGAATGCAATTTGCGACCGCTAACTGGTATCCGTGATTTTTGCATCTGACACTGCTTCGTAACGCGATGTAAGGTGTAGCACAATTTCTCAAAATCAAACAATCACACACTATCCACATTTGCTTTTGCCAATCGAAAACAGGAAGAAAACGTCCAGCACAAACCGACTTTGGGCGAGCAAATACGCGAGGCCGGTTTCGTAACCTGATGCCTTCACCGCGGCCGGACAGTTCTGAAAAGACCGGCATCGGCAACAAATGACGCCTGTCGCCGACGATGATGAAGAGTCAAAAGTAGATTTCAAAAAAGATGCTATCAGAACGAAAGACTTCTGATAGAAAACTGCCCAAAATTTGTACCTCACAATCTTTTCTACAAAACAAAAATGCTATAAAAGTTTTCTCCGCGTTTCAGATACTTCGTCTAAGGGTGGTATATAACGTAAAAATTCGTATGTATTTTTGAAACCACTCACTCTTGCGCGTTCGCTCGCTTCGTAAACCAACCACGGACGGCGCACGGTGTACGGACGGACGGTTTCGGTCGATACATTCACCTCACTTCTTTCTTCACTCACTTCCCCACTTGTACCACTACCAGCTACTACATGCTCGACTGCAACAGCGGAGAAGCTCCCGGCAGCCTATCAGAGGACGGTATCCCGCCCTGGATTGAGAATAGCCCTCCATCAGTTTCACTAGTCTTGGATTACCGTTTGTTGTTCTCTATCGGGTGACTTCTCTATTCGCGAGCGCCAATGCTGACTTCGTCAATTCTTCGACATCGATTCTGACCGTTCCTTTGGTGTACGTATGTTACCGTTTTAGCCACTAAGAATATTACATTTTTAAATAGTATTTTTAAATAGTTAACAAAATCGCATTAAACGCGTGTCGAACGTTGATTTAGTTGTTTCAACAATGTTCCAAAAATGTATTGTTGTGAACCTACAAATGAGTCGTCTGATAAAAGAACCATACTAATTCTGACCCTAGTCTAAAAACTGATCGTTTCGTTATTACATGTGCGGAATGGGGTATGTTTTCTTTTGGAAAACTTCGGTAATCTCTGCAAACGCGTCGAATAACTCACATTCCATTCGATCATGAAGAACGGTTCTTGTGCTCTTTGTCGATAGTAAGATGTACACTTCGCTCGCGTCTTACTCGCAGCACTCAGTATCAATTCGCTTTCACATGTTCGGCTTCGCTGTTTCACAAAAGCCTCGTCACTCCTGGATCGGGCGAAACATTACACACACAGCGTCAAGTCATCAAGTGAAAATACAAACAGGGGACACGTGCACCCGCGCTTCTACACCAAAAATGCCAAACCCTTCTCCAGGGAAACTCGAGAAATTGAGTCAAACGAGAGATGGAAACTGCTTCACAGCAACCGCTACACAGCTTGGCTGGCGACGCCCGAACAACGCACACAACGACACAACGATGTCTTGAACAACATGGCTGCGCAAGGTTTTTGTTCGTTGATGCCTTGTGCAACCGAAATGGCCGCACGATGAGCGAATAGAGTATACATAGAAGACTGCGTTGATGTTCATTCCGTTCAAAGGCCACAGCAAAAAGGAGCAGCTACACTGCGCAGGAAGAAACGAGCCGCCTGAGGGCATAAAAGAAAACGAAATGCTCCGATTGGGTATCTGAACGTAAATTATAACTTTTTATTAGATTTCTGACGAAAAATATAAACGGCTCACCGACCGGCAGCAGCAAATGCTTCAATTTCTGTCTCTCTTGCACACCCTCCTTCTCGCTCATTCACTAAACCCTCGAAATGAGAAATCATGCTGCGTATTGGAACCCTCGTTTCGTGTGGTTGTTAAGGATTTGCGTCAACTTCGTCATCGCTGCCACGAAGTGATCTTGTATATGTGTAGTAAAAAGAGCAGCCAGCCGGTGGTTTGGCCTCTGCACACAATAAATAAAAGTCCTCCCTTACTCTTCGGACATGTCTTCCTATGTTACACTTTTATTACAATTTTTATTTTATATATCAGCGGCGGTGGCCCTGCTCAGTTCCCATCCAGCGGTTGAACTTACGATTCTAGCATCTTTGACTACGATGGGTCGACTCTCTTTTATCCACAACGAAGTGGAAAACTTCAATACTGTTATACTGAGTAATCGAATGGTATGAAAGATAAGTTTCGAAAAGTTCTAGCCGAATTACTGAACACTCACCAACAAAAATTCTAGAGTTAAAAAATATAAAAAATAGGTTGAAGGCACGCTTGAACCGCCATATGGTGAAAAAAAGAACATGTAATATTAATTTCATTTGTTGTTAATAAACAGTTGCTTCGAGTTAACATGTTCATAATATAATTCAAAAATTCAGTATAGTGGATTGGAGGTATTGGTTACATTCAAAAGGGCTTTCAGTTATTAAGTTACAATTAAATGCATCACTTAATAAGCAGAAAAGGCAAAATCATCATATGCAAATATCGGGCGCCATTCGTGCAGCTTTTAATGAATTCGTTAAACAATTTTATCCTTTCTAACACAACGACATGGCCCATTATGGAAAACAATGACAAAAGCACCCAATTTTTCGATGCAGCATATCAATTGTATTGATTGCAACAGCATGTCGATCTAAACTTGTGCCCTTTCCGAAGTGTCAATAAGCGCTTTTAGAAAATAGAGTACATAAGGGTACGAGGTTGTCAGTGGTGTTTATAATATTAAAACAAGGGCGCCCACCTCCCGTTGCGAGAAAAGAGAAAGTAGGAATGGCTATGTCAAGCTGTCAGGACCAAATGGAAAAGTCCTATTTTAATGAAGATATCGTTCAGTCACAGCTGTGTCAAATAAGGGTGTGCATTTTATTTCCTGTCAAGAATGCCATTCTACCATCCTCCAAGAAATACGGAGAAATGTTCGTTCCCTCCTCAATTATGTTTGGAATTAGTTAAGATTCAGCGGTTATGTCAGTTTCTTTTACATGACCTGCGATCCCCTAAGGTGTATTAACATATCTGCGTTGCGATGGGGTGTATACCCGATATACATTTAAAATATTCTTGATCAGTCGGCTTCAATTTTCTGCTTTACTGTCATTTTTTTGGTTAGTTTTTTTGTTGTGAAACTTCAACGGTTGTTGCTAGTATGGCTACAATTCTTAACCATGAATTTATATGTTTTGTATATAAAAAATGCAATTCTAGTGCGCCAAGTTTATAAAATAGTTAAAATAGTGACCATCAACAGCTACAAATTGTGGCAAGAAGCTACTTTAACCGTTCTAGCGCAATATTATTTTAAAGAAAGAATTTGATTGGAGCTCGATAGGGTTAATATATGTTGTAGTTCAAAAATACCGTCGGAATTTGATCACATTTCTGTTACAACCAAATTAATCAGCACAAAAGCTCGAATCGTCAAGTAGTTCTCACACTCAGGCATAGATAAAACGCGATATCTGTTTCGTACACACGCAACTTAAAATGTTTTTGAACAAGAACACAGTATCTTAGAAAATCACTTTGAGGCAATAACTGAATATAACCAATAATTAAAACTAGGTTAGGTTTAGTCAACTGCAATGCAGATGTTTGGGTTTTTTTAATTGATTGTTTTTACATGCTATATTAAGTCAAATTAAACGAAGATTACCTTAAATGACACTCAATTAAGCATCAAACATGATACAAACTGATACTACATAACTGTGAATGTGAATATGGTCCCATACTTGTAGCGGTTTTTGATGTTTCCCTTTGTTCAACGATTATCTTTTTTAGCTATCTATCTACTGAAAGTATTCAAATCTACACTTTGGCTTAATTAGGATCTTCACAGGCTATAATTAGGATCGACCTTACTAAATATTTTATGGGTATCAAATAAATATAGACTGTCGAGGTTTCCTTGTTCCTTTGGCTGGGAAGCTAATAAGAGCTAAGGGTTTTTGAAAAGAGTGTAGCAAAAGAGTAGAAAGTAGAGAAAAGAGTAGAAGCAAAGCACACATATAAAACACATATTTTTAAATACTACAATTGCGTGGGTAACAACCTTATTTTTATTAACACTGTTTTGATTTTCATCGGCTATAGTAAGTTATTCTTCTTCTTGTGCTGAAATTACAACTGGCGAGAGTCCTGGCCTGCAATAGAGACAATGTTAATATCTGTTTCTTACTGTGTCATTGTGTTTTTAAAGGGGACCTTCAGAGACGTTGTTAAACACAACTCACTAAACGTTTAATGAATACCCTTTAAATATAGAGAAGAGATTATTGTTTTACACCAAATTACATAATTGTTTTACAATGCGTTGAAATCTATAAGCGCTGAGAAAGTTAAATGCGTTCATCTTATAGCTGGGACCTTGCATTAAGACATTGATTCCAAGATCAATTTCTCGAGTAGGGAATACAGTCGAGGAATAGTTGGGTAGAGTAAAATTTGAAATAAATTCATATAATCGGATCAATTTGTTATCCGTAACGGATTTTTTCTTCTTTAATTGCTACAGTTTTGAACAGAGTACTTCCTTCAAAGCTCTAATAACAAAAAAGCTTTCAATGGGTCTATCTTCTTGATCGGTAGTCGGTAAACAATGTATTACAAACAACCTAAAGTACGAAGGCCATCATCCTGTTTCGTCGCTTCTGAACTACGAAGGCCATTAGTATGTATTTACAACGGTTTTTCTCCGCTTCTCAACTGTGAGAGCCCTAAAATTGTCACTGATGCCAACAACACAACTCCAATTATTTGAGCTATATGTTTTTTCGTTATTTTTCATGTATTCTCAAATAAATTTGTTTATTGTTTCGGAGGTCATGTGCAATCTTTTCCCATATCACTGTTTTCTTTGCTCACTTTCGTTTTGACAAAACAACCAAAAGTTGATAATTGTTGCCAATCGAGGAACAAATATTCCCAACATGGTAAACATACTGCGAACATTTCAAGCCATTCATTACAGAACAGACCAGGACAGGAAATATTCTTTTTTATGCATAAAAGCTAACTTGTGGCCAGACGTTTCCGGTTTGTTAACACTTACATGGGGTTGTATAGTTGTATTACGGAATGTATTATATTATTATTAACATTATTACTTGTATTGGTTTGTATTGTATACAATGGTTTGCGTCCGCAGACATCATTGCTGGTGAACTCAAACCATAAGCTTTATTTTTATATACCATAAATAAGTAAACTTTTGGGTGTAATGAACGTTTTTATGAACGTGTTTTTAATCTTAGAAGAACGGACGGGACCGTATTTATTAAATGTACCTTATAGTGAACTTAAACTAACTTAACAAGAGTATCTTAATCAATATGTGGCATTTCGTCCACTTCAGAATAACCTTATCCCGGATTAAGAAAAATGGGTAACCCGGTTTGTGGGTTCATATAGTACAAAATATGAATGATCAAATAATACCGTAGATATCTGAGCGCTAAATAAAATTCAAAATAGTTTTAAGAATTTTGACACCGTTTCCAGACACAAACTTACTGGCGAAACCAAACGGGAAAGTACAAACCGGTTTTCTATGACAGCTAACAGCTATGGCTTCGTTTATATTTTTCGGAATATTTCTATAAAGTTAAACTATTCTTGCCTTTCTCGTCGTCGTTCGTGATCCCATATGGATTCAATCAGGTGAGCAATCTTGGACCATTGCTCTTCAATCTGTTCGTTAAAGCCGTGATTTTCTTACCATCGGAAAGCAAATTCTGCTATATGCGTACGATGACATGAACTTCTTTACTATTCCCAATCACGATTATTGTTACAAGCAGCGGTACATTTCTTCTATGCTGATTGGACCCAAATGAATCAAAATAAATGCGTGACTTACTTCAGTATCCTTCGTTAACCGATAGCGGTAAACTAACCTACCAGAGATGGATACCTTAAATTCAACAACCGAACTCCTCAACGATCTTGTAATTCTATCAAATTCAATGTTAATGTTAACCTGAATGCCTCTCGTTGCTAAAGAAAACCAAGTAGTTATACTTGTAAACGCGGTTGAGTTGCATGATCCACTGTGCATGAAGAATGTATACTGCACTTTAATTCGAACGAGTTTGGAATTCGGATCAGTTTAATGGCGTCCCCAAACCAGATTCCGGGACCAGGATCTGTGGATTGGTTCTCGAAATTTCCCTGCCTGAATTACGACCTGAAGACGACTTAACGAGCGCAGAGTCCTCTGACCGATGTAGACATGATGACCATTGCAAATGACCTTCATCAAGTTGCGAAAGAAAGAGGCAAAAAAAAATTTAAGAGCAACGAAAATGTGAATGCGCTCCGTCATCGGACCAATGATATCCAAGTTACTGTTCAGGGTAGATATAATATTAATATAAAACTGCTTATTTATTTAATTACAAAACTGCAACCAACGAGCAGTCCTGGCTTACAACAATACAGACTGACTTACAGACAATACATACGACGCTAAAGTACCCTATTGTAGCGGTCCTCCATTTTGTCCCTTTACGCATCGGCACCAAAAGTCGTCCTTATCATCTTTCTCAGGGACGCACTTAAGAGCGTTTCGCGAGTTTGAGAAAGCATCATGGTCTCAGAGGCGTATGTAAATACTGGGATGATAAAGGTCCAGTACCCAAACTCCGATCGTCTCACCACGAGTTGTGAGCGAAATAGTTTCTTCGGGCTATAGACTGACTTACTGGCTGACAGCATTCTACCGCGAATTTCCTCCATTGTGTCATTGTTAGTACATGTAAGCCACAGGTACATAGAAAAGCCTTCGAAAGCCAGCATTAGCCATGATCAGACTGGACGAAACTAGTTATTTTTCACTTGGTATCGATGCGAAACTCAATAATCCTTTCCAGGATCTACCACATTCCAGTCCAAGATTCCAGTCACAAGGCATTGATTCGCTATCCCATACTGCAGCTGTAATGTGTTGAATCTCGTGTTCGACTCCATTTCTACGAGCTCTGCTACAATCCCGTCGGTGCCTGGTGCTTTGTTATTCTTTAGTTGACGAATGACCCTTCGAATCTCTTCGATGCTCGATGACAACAGCATATTTGTATCCCTCAATTGAACCTCTGGTTGCTTGGTAAAAGGATCATTGAGTATTTCATCAAAATGCTGTGCCCATCTGGTTGGTTACTGACCAGATTTCCAACCTTGTCACGGCAGCAGGTCACCGTAGATATGAAGTTGTTGAAGTCGCTGACCTTCCTGAAGTTTATGCTTCATTTTCTTTTGAACTCGTTCTCTGCTGTTCTGCGCTTATTATATTCATGTACGTTGTCCTGCGGCCTATCATCTGATACGACGATCAATCAATATACAGTATGTTCGATAAAGAATGAGATTTTATATAAATGTATATCTATTAGTTAGTAACATAGATACGTTCTACATCTTCCAAATCTATCCAAATTTAGACAAATCGGATGACAGAGTAAAAACTTATGTGCCATACACATTTTTATTTGTCTTAATAAAATCTCGATGTTTATCGAACATTCTGAGTACGTGATCTATTGGATGGGAAGTTGCTCCTTCCGAGAGCACCTTTAATCACAAGGTTTCTTGCGGATGCGAAAAAAAATCATCTCGTGTAGAAACTTACCTTGCCTGAGAAACCCAAGGCCTAAGCGCAAGCGTTGAGACTGACAAATATATCTCCGCTATAAGAAGGGGAAGGTCAATGTTTGCGGAAAGAGCAAAATAAAAAAACTAAAATAGCAAAACAATTTAGAAACAAATGAGTCCCTAAATGTTGCGTTACGAACAATGAGTCCGAAGAAAGTGTTGGCTCTTCCAGTATCTATGTTCCTTAACCAATATAATCAAACACCAGGTATCTAATTTTGCTTTCCTATAGCGCCTTTGTCAATAGGAGCTGGATTAGGAGTATCGAGTAAAACAGCCACGGCTTTTCAACCTTAATGGAAATGGTCTGTTAATTTCTTGTTCTCGCTGGACACAACAATCTTAAGAATCACACTCTACGCCAGTTTCAAGTTTCACATAATTATGGTACATCGAGACCAAGTAATCGATTGGCTTGTTACCCAAGCATAAAAAAGGATTTAGCTTACATGAAAAGATGAAATATAATCTTAGATTAGTCATTATTAAAACAGATTTAGTATTTCTTCTTCTTCTTATCCGGCTACAACCACCGAGCGGTCTTGGCCTTTTGCTCTCTGTAACGGTGTGTTTTACGGGCGAGGATGTTGGCGCCGCGACAACTGCTCTGTCGCGTCGGTATCGGTAATCCCCAGCCAGCTGCGTGACAGTCGTGACAACAAGTCCCGGGATTTAAAGCCATGGCCTGCTGCATGACAACTACAGGCTGCTCTATCGACGGGGGCAAACGGATGCAGTAGTTACGGGTGATAAAACGTCTTGTTCAGGTAGTATCGCACAACCATAATTTTCAAGTTAAACCTTAAAAGAAGTTAGAAGAAAGCCCAGAAGCAGTGTGTATATTTCCATACTACTAGCCACTAGTGACCTTCTGCCAAGAGTAAATCTTTATATTTCTACACAATTTTCCACCGACCAGATAAAATATTCATCTGGACAAAAGTTTCATGAAAAGTCGCTTATAAATTAATTTAGTATATTAATACGTTTATTTTGAAATTGTAATGCTATTTCTAATTTTAAGTTACAATGATTAAAAGATTTGTAGATATATTTTAGTGCTTTCAATCAGTTCCCTAAATCGTCCTCCTAATATACCCTAACCGCTTACATAAAATTTCATCAGCAATTCAGGATTGCATGAATGTTTTCCAATGTCATAAACACAACTGTACATTCTCACAGTTCTCGAAAAGCATTGTTCATATAGCAGCTTTAGTTATCAGTGTACGGTACAGCTGACTTGATACGTCCTTTGTCTTCCGAAACCTCTTAGTTTTCGTCTCAAATACTAGTTCTTTTACATAACATTTTTCCGTTTTCAGTTTTCTTTCGTTCCAGTTTTCTGCCAAGTTTCTGGATGTTTTCCCATCAGTAAAAACAATATACTATTAACACAAGTCTAGCAATATATACAGTAACGCTTGTGATCCTGTTGTTGAGGTTGAACAATCAATATAAGAACATATTGCTAGAAAACTATCTACAACTAAGGCGACAAATTGAAACGATACTTGTCCGATCCGTAAAGGATCGTTTTATGATGGCTGATTAAGCTTTTACAAGAAAATTCGTTCGAGAGGTTCATATTACCTTTTTTGATTTATTTTAACTCTGTTGAAAATGTTTCAATCAAGTGTTTTGATTTGACAATGCGTTATCGAAGTGGTTACATCGCCAAATGCTCATCGATCAAGGAACGAGTCAGCTGCTAGTATCGAAACATACCATACGATGCATTTTCTTTTAATTGTTCCAATAAAATAATTGCATCGTAAAGTATTTATTTTGCACACTTTCATGCTTTTAATTACCTATGTTTGAGCAGCAACTGATTTATTATTTAGTATTGACTCTCAATCAATGTTTTCATTTAAAAAGATGAAAGCATGTTTCACTCTTTTTCAAACATATTTTTCTGGGTATTCGAACTAGTCTATCTGCATTCACCTAAAAACCCGATATAATAATCATGAGCTTTACGAACTTGAAGAAAATGTCCCTTTTAGCCATACTTCTTGTCACTAATCACTAATGATTTATATTTATTTCTTGTCTGAGTTCCAATAAGTAAACAAATCTGGCAAAAACAAAAAAATGTATGTCTATTATTTGATTATTTTATTAAATATTTACAAAATCATCCTAACGAATACATAAATAAATCTTTACTGTCTTAGTCACAAAAACAGAAATAGAAGCTAGCTGACTTGCAATCATCCCGGGCTTGTTTCACGTACGTCTTTTAATTGTATAAAACAAGGTTTATTCTGTCTATTATGATACTAATGCGTTTAGCATTTTCATTCATAAAACACACACTGGTGATCTTTCAAAAATACAATAATTGCAAAACTTGTTAAAGCCAAGGAAACGTTGCAACAATAAGAGGTATGAATTCAAAACTGCTAACAGATAACTGATTTGAAATAAATTTAAGGGATGCAAAGTAGTAAAACGTAAAGAAAGCCAATTTCATTCTCCCTCATTAAACTAAACATGAACTAGAAAAAACTCGAAATGTGTTTGTCCTAAGCATCGAGCTATCAGTTTTCGTTTCTTCTGAGAGTTAAGTTTACCTGCTTTTAGTTGAAAGTATTTTCAATGTTCAAACAACAGATCAGTTACATCAACGAAAATGAAATCTTTTTTTCTAAATGAAACAAACTACTGCGAAAACATAAGCTGAACAAGTTTCCTGAATGTGTTGAACAAAAAAAATTGTCTTATATTATAAAACTAATACAAGAGTAGACACAATATACATCATGAAGTGCTTGTAGGAACAGCTTTTAAGAGGCATCAAATGCGTGAAATATGACTATACATTTGAATTAGAAAACAGTCATCTAAATCATAATCACCTTGGACCAGTCGACATATTACGTGCATGATTAGAATAAATAAACCAAAACCAAAAAGCCATTAAAATAATAATACACTCGTTCTATTTCCTTTCACTGTGTCTGACATTAAGAAAAAGAGGAGTTTTTTTCCTTTTCCTTATATTTTTTGTAACCGACTCTGTTGCTTTTGTTTTCATTGATTTTTTTGATTCTCTTGATACAGGGCATTTGGTAGCAGTTTCTTGTGCTGAACATCTTTGTCCATAATAACTATTTTGTGTATGTTGTTTATTCATGTGTGTGATGGTTGAAAATTTCCACCTCCTGTCATGTTATAATTCTATTGTCATTTCTAGATTTTTTTTTCCAAATGTTTTGTTTGATTTTGGGTTTCCTTCAGTGGTTTGCACATGATGGAATTATGATTGTAACAGAAAGATAAAAGACTCGGAACAATAGAGGTTTTCCACACAAACTGGCATTATCTTCTGATACCTTTTCACAGTTAATTGTTTTTGCTATCAATGATTCCGGACAAACTATTCCTTAAGACAAATCACTGAATCCTATTTCTTTTGAAATACACGTTGTTACGCGATGCACTTATTTTACATTTTCCTTATTTTATTCACAAATTTGTATTATAGCAATTATTAATGAAAAACCATAAAGGTGTGTAGTTACTGTTATTCTTTAAATTAATATCTCAGGGGCTATCGCTCTCACCATAACTCTATCGCAGAAGGATGAGAATGGTGAGTAAACTCGTGGTTCCATTCGTCCCTCTACAGATTATATTATTAGAGCTCGTTCTTCCTTACATGTTATTGAATGTTTCGCTAGCTGATTTTATTAAATTTACTTCATATTTACATTTTTTAACATACATCGCTAGGATAATCCTTCAATAGTGTTACTTATTCCCATACACACACTGGCATAGCATTAGCGCATTTTATACACTCCAACCAAGTTCAATAACCTACCTCTCTTAGGTATCTAATTTGTTTTACTAGCCCTTCTTCTCACACACTATTGCGTTGATTCGTTGGTAATCATTCTCCACCAAATTTTATTACGTATTAGATTTTACCACAACTGAAAACCAAGCCCGGGTTTTCTCGCATAATTGCTTGATACCCCAAACCTTGCTTTGCTTGTAGTAATACTTCAGAAGACCATTATTATGGACCACTAATCGCATCGTACATCCTTCCATCATTGCTGCTGTTGATAGTTTACCAGGTGAGGATGTCCAATATGATTGCACATTGGTGTAGTAGGTACATCGCACAGTTCCATCTTCAGCTGGTCACCATCTTCTTGATGCGATGGATGAAGTAAATGATGAGAGTGGGCGGAATGATGATGCTGTGATTGTGGCTGCTCTCGTGTTTGCGACAGGATTGATTGCCGATGTTCTAAAATTGCTTGTGACTGTTGAAGAGATGGCTGTTGCGACTGCTGTTGATGAAGGGACTGTGGCTGAAGGGGTTGTGGTTGCTCCAAAGGTCACTGATGCATTTTGCTGCCGTGTAATGGCGGCATACCCAGACCCAGAGTCAAATGATGTGGATTATGGTGACTTTGTGCTTGGGAATGGTTGTGGTTGGAACTGTTGCTGCTGCTACCATTACCCTGCGCCGATTGCCGCTGGCTATTTTTTTTGTTCTTCATTCGACGGTTTTGAAACCAAATTTTCACCTGAATGGAGATCATACAGTATAGAAAATCAGGAAAAGTAAACGAAAAGAGAGAAAGAGGGAGAGAGCAAATTAATGACCTCAAACAACTCGCAAAGAACTTTTCTTCTTCTTTTATGTCCGAATATCAATTACCTGCCTCTCGGTGAGGTTTAAATTTCTAGCCAGTTCCCAACGTTTCTGCTTGGAGACGTACGCATTGAATAGAAACTCCTTTTCCAGCTCGAGCGTCTGAAACTTGGAGTAGGGTTTTCGCTTCTTCCGTACAGTCACGTTACCCGTCCACTCTAACGGATTTGATGGTGTGCAGGAACCAACACCACTAACCCCTACCGACAGACTGGAGCCTATAAATTATTCCATAAAGTTGAATAGGGAATTCTATTAGGTAAGATACGAACTAAAAGGGAAGGAAACTATGTTAAGTTAAAAAATTGCCGTCCTATTATTTTTATGAAAAAAAGTTACAATGAAGAGCTAAATTTCCGTTGCCACTATAACCCAACTAACAGGTTGGAAAAATGCGGCAAACATCTTTCGAGCAAGGCATGAACAATAATTATAATAGTGTATGTTCGATTAACGGTGTCTAGTGATGTTCTGTTTATCGATGTTGATCGGTTTTTCTGTTTAAAAAAAATCAGTAATAACTTATATATACTAGGCAAATTGCGGACGAATGACCAGTTTTCCGTCACATTGTTCATCAATCAAATCGACCCAGCACTCGGTAGACGCTGAAAACCAAGATAAAACACGTCACTAATCCTGTGATAAACAAATCGAATGCTTCATGAATCCCGCGAATATGAGGAACATTTTACGCAGGTACGTAAGTTGCCTTTAAACGTAAGCTGCCTGTTTGTAGCCGCAATGTAAGTTCATCCGCGCTATGTTCATTGTATATACAAAAAACATGTTGAGGTTGTTATTACTTCCAAAATTCAACTTTGAGGAAAACCTGAATTTAAACTGCGAACGAACCCGACATTTTGAAATATTGGGTCCTATCCGTTAGGTGTTAATGTTGAAATGAACATGGCAGAAAAGGTTCTCACAATTCAATACCATCTCCTCTTACAACTTTTGTAGCGAATTTTTCACCAAAGAAACCATTGTCTATTAATGGAAACAACAAATATTCTCTTGACACAAGATGCGAATTGTAAGCTGGATGCATAAGGATACCTCATCCCAGCTCTCAGAATACTTGATCAGCTATTATCGGTATGGGTATTATCACGATGTTTCGTCCGGTCTAATGTTGACAATACAGGTCCTAAGTGAAAGCCCATGATCGACGCCAGACTATCTGATCCGAGGCAGTAAAAAATTGTATCTAAATAAAACTGTTTAGAACAATCCGATCGTAAATATTGGAAAACTAACCAGACGCCAACTCGAAGTCTTAAGAAGTCTGATGAAATAATAATTTAAAAAAACATTTCGACATATTATAAGAAAATTAAAAGGATGTTTTGAAATTTACCATTAATTCCTGAAAGCTGAGCTGAGAAGAGGACAGCTGTTTTCTAGGATATTTTAGAATTTTTCCAGAAGGAATATGGCTTATTCTAGTTATAGTCTATTATAAGTTGCTTTTCTCTGTACACATATTTGCTGCATATGCGCATAGAGCAACAAGATGGTATGCACATGTGAGACTCGTGCGTTTCACATAATTCGGGCTTGGTGGTCCAACAACTAAATCTCGAGCAGGAGAAGGCTAGCCTCAATGTGGGTGCCATCATAAGCCGATATCATCTGAGATCCGGGAACGTACGAGTCAGTAGCGCCTGGTCAGCTATACCCTACGCTCCACTGAGGTTTGCAATTCAGCATTGGATTGGAGTCCACAAGAACATCGCAGCAGAAGCAGACCCAGAGGTTCCTGAAATCTGAGCGTTAACCACGCGATTAGTCGATGCGACACAAATTTGCTCTGAACACGGTTCAAGACGAAAGTAGCGGATCGTCCAGTATATCGTGCTTCTGACACGGCCCTGTGCCTCTCCTCTACCTAGAGAGCGAAGATTATGAACCAATTATTTGCTGCTCTTACTCATATGCTGTTTCTATTGCATTCCACACTATGCTTGATTTGCATGCCTGTGAGCAAAATAGTTAATTTTAAGCAAAGTAGGCCACCCAATCAAATATTTCTACTTCAAATGCATCGTAGCATCTTCAATAAAAATAAAACGCATACATTAAACATATCTTACAGTATCCAATACTTTAATCAATTCACATGGTCAGCTTTAAACTGACATTGACCACAATCGATACCGTTTTCCAATAAAAAAAATCCATTTTTCAATCAATGCCACATAAGATTTTTCGTTATTTCTATAACAACCTTGGCAAAAGAGCTGACATAAGCCAAATAAACATGCACAGTTGTGAAGATTATTAGAATAATACCATTTATGTAACTCGTGCGCGGTATGCAAAACGGCAGGATCGCAGCAAACATACGAAACCATGAAACTTCATCAACTGAGACCATAAACACAATCGATCGTTGCCAAGCCGTGGAATTACTTCAACAGGTGCTTTTCCCCATAATAGAATTATGAGCGTTAGAAATCCTCGTCGTTTATGGTATCTATAAAAGTAACACCTCCTTCGTCATTATCCCTATACTTTGAAACAACACGGTAGCAATCGCAATAATAATAAAAGTGAAGATATCAAAGGTAAGTGTTTAACACGGTTTTTATTAGATAAGCTATTTATTTGATTATTACAGGCCATATAAAAGCTGTAAATGTTTTAACAACCTCGCATGAGAAAACACTTCATTTAAATGCAATTCGTGCGTTGCTGCTCAATCCCGTGAACTAAAAACAATGGTCAACAAATCGCATGGTTGCATTCGCATTTCACAACTAAAGGCAGCTAATAATGAGTCTAAACAAACATCGAAGGCAACCCGTTTTTTTTTCTTAGATGAACGGATCGGATCGTATTTATTATTATCCCGTTATAGTAATTAATATGGATGTTGTGGAATTGTTATATAATGTAGTCCGTCCTGATAGAGTTCCTTGAAGCAGGCAAAGACCGCTCGGCGGTTGTAGCCGGATAATGGTAATGGTCCTAATAAATATAACATTAACGTCTTAAATATAAATCCATTACTTAAAACTGAGATAAGTTAAAGTAATACTTTGCGAATTTGATTTAAAAGGCCGATTATCGAAAGTATCTATAAAATACTTAAATCAATAATATTCATCAATCGATCATAAAATGACTATGTTTTAATTAATCAATGAATCTGAACAATCAAACCGTAGAAAATCATTTGAAATGTGTTAAATAAGGTTGGAATAAAAAAACGCTAGGCAAACGATAGACCACACGTGTCATTTGCCATGGGCTTGTACTAAAAAGCCAAACTTGTAAATATGCTGAAAATCTCTCAAATGATAGTCAAAACGGCTTCAACAAACTCGAAAATTTGACCTGTAATCGACTTTTGTTAAGGAAGCAATTGGCAAGAAACGATCAGCTTTGACCACTAATCGCAATCACGCATGATTGCGATACTCTTATGCAACATTAAATTAAATTTTAAAATAAGGATGCCAGATAATCGTATCCTTGTCAAATTAGCGTTATCACAATGAACGGACATGAACGGTTTGAAAATTATCCTAACCGTTTGAATTATCCAAACCGAGTGAGTGGGGGCACAATGAAATCATCATAAAAAAGACGAGTTAATGAAAATGTGGATACACATTCAATAGGCTTAGTCGTCAAGTTCATACAAAATAACAGGCTTCTTTTGCCATTGCTATGACCTTGAGTGGTTTGAGTATGCAATCTTCATGAGGACACATCAGGGACATAACTTTCTACTCGAAACACGAAATCACTAGCTAGCTTTGTTGTCCTTCCGCATCATTTAAAGTATATTAAAGAGAAGTATTTAAAGTATTGTTTCCATTGTTTCCAGCTTATGGCGCATTTAACCATAAATTAAACTTCCGTATTGCCACAAATCAATATAGTTTCCATGCTCAATCTATAAATAGATAAAACGTTGAACATGATTATTTGGTCAGGTATGTCTTTCGGTTCGCTGCATTCAAAGGATGCTGTTTTGACCAAACGCTGGAAAACCATCGTTCCGCCGATCCCTAAAACTCTGTAAACAAACCTTGCATGGGTTTTGTTGCCTGTAAATGCCTAAGTTGAGACATGTATACATGTAAACGGCCTAGAAGATGGTTTACAAATTCAGTTGTAAACAAAAACAATCGGAAGTAGCACAAGTATCTGTTTGGGTAGCATTTCTCACAAAAAGATTACTCCTCCTTTCGGAAGTCAATAAAAGACTTACACTATTAGTTATTTCCTCCCTGTTTTCCTTTTAGCTATACAGCTTCCCAACCATTTCGTTTTTCGCTCAGTTGCTCGTGGCCATCTATGACTAAAACGATACCGTACTGATGAATGAACAGAATGAACAATAACCATTGCATTCAAGTCAGTTCAAGTCAAGTATATTTCCGGCATATTTTCTTGACTTATTTCTACAACGTGCGCAACGGTATAAATAAATAACGCTCAGCGGAGGTTTCAACCAAACCTTAGATCAACGAGAGCAGGGTGGCATGAAGCGAAACCTAATTACACCCGGGCCACGCATGTATATATCAGCCCCAGTGCGCATGTTTGCTGAACAAAGGTATTCCTTCTCCTTCACGCTACTTGCTGCGGTACACCAAGAAAAAGAATGTCATCTTTGAATGGAAAAAAAACTAAAAACGAGAGAAACTTTGAGCAACTGATAATAGATATGCGCAAATAGCAAAATAAATTTTCTACCAATTGTGATTAAATACAGACACCATGATGATGAATACCGTTGGAACGGCTTTGAATTGTGATTCATAAATTCCAAGGTACGCTCCATCCACAACGTGGTCATCACCTCTGTAGTATAGCTTTATTTTTCTGTATTAATATATGTATTTTCTACGGTCTTCTATGGATGTATGTTACAAGAATGTTTGGTAGATCGTCTCTCCAATGTTTATAAACCCGAACTGAAGCTTGCAATTTTGTATATCACGTCCGAGCAAATGTTTCAAGCTTCAAAATAATTCGCCCCGGGTACATTCACTAACACTGTAGGATGTATGTTCCCATAATACAAGCAATGTAATATAGAAAAGAGAAAAACTCACCTGGATTTGGATATGTTTCACTGGAATAGGGCCTGAGTCCTGCCGAATTATAAGACTCATAGCTTGATTGCAACGAGGGTGGATCACCAGTAACGCCGCGGGATCGTTCGCTGGATGCCGCTATGTAGGCGTCCGGTTCGTACTTTGGATAATAAGGGTGCTAAATCGTAATAGAAAACAAAGCATACCGTCACCGTTTGTGGCACAAAACAAAACCTAAATGATTTGGGTTTTCGGCAAACCCTAGTAGTCCACCGAGGGAAGTAGAAGTGTGCTTGAAAAGAAAGTAAACTTACTGGTTGGAAGTTGGCATCGGTTGGATAGCCAGGGTAGTACATTGGCTTTATATCAGTGGCTAACCCGTACGGAGGATACTGAGCATGGTACGCGGTGTCAGCAGCTGTGTCATAGCCCCACGGGTACGAGTGCCTGAGTCGGGACTCCGCATCAAAAGTAGGACGTTTGGCTGGTATATGAATAGGACCTGTCATTAATGTTTACACACACACACACACACGCACACGGGAGACATTTGGATGAAATGAAAGGGTAGTGATGATGGAATGAAAAAAGAAATAGAGAAAACAAAAAATAAAAAAGGAATAATTACGCATGAAACAAATACTTTGCAGACTCAATCGAATAATCGCTAGACAACACTGAGTGACGTTATGGAATTTAGGGGATGAAACTAAATTGCAGTTTCCAACACCAAACTAGGATTCGATCGATGTGGGCAAAACTAAAACAAGGATTGAAATATGCTGGAGCGCAACCAAAAATTACCTGATGGTTGAGAGCTCACACTACCCGGGGACTCGCTGGCGGTGGAAGGTGGAGCAATCTGTGCCTGAGCCCCACTGCTTTGCTGCTGTGTCGAAGATGCAGAATTCTGGCTTTGCTGAGTGGTCGAAGGTTGTTGAGCTTGCACCTGCTGCTGCTGCTGCTGCTGCTGCACTGCTGCTGCCGCTGCCGCAGCAGCCGCCGCAGCAGCAACTTGCTGCTGTTGCTGCTGCTGTTGCTGCTGCACGAGGTGACTGGCGGCGCTGGCGTGGCTGGCCGCCGAGTTGTGGAGAGAAGTAGGTGGACTGCGGTTCCCCACCCCCGTCTGGCCACCGGTCGTATCTTCTCCATACATTGTCGCACCGACCGTGTGCACTGGATGGGAATGCTGCCCCCACCAGGCCCCGGCAGCAGCGTGCGACCCTGCCGTGACATCGTGGGGATCGTGGTATATTGCGCACGCCAGGTCAGAGGAGTGATGCGGATGGTGGTGGTTTAGCAGAGTGATCGTAATTTTTGCGGTTGTCAGAAAACGGTTCAAACAATAGAAAGGTTAAATATCGCCACACCAAAATCGCGTACTCGAATAGAATCGCCACTTTTTTATTTTGCACTCCGATGCACGACGCCTCACGAAGTAGATTAAAGGGCAATCGAGCGAGCGATCGACCGTTGGAATAAATGCTTCACACTTTCGGCAAGAATTACATCAGTGCAACCTATGCCAAAAGATTTGACTATTTGTCCCCGCGCGAGTAGTCACAATCGTGGATTCACCAATTAGTGGACGTATTTTCTGAGCCCGTGTTAATGGGTCAGGTTTCTAGAGACAACGAGAGCAGTGCACCAAATTGTACTGAACAACAAGAACCGATTGGGCGAGTATAACCAAGCAAATGTCTCGATTGCAGTACAGTTGACAACGATCTTCCGCAAAGCACGAAGGAAGCCAAGTATCGACGGGCCCGGATCGCAGCAAGCCGGGAGAAGCTTTCATGCCTTCATCACCACTTTATGCATGACCGATGCCGATAATTTCTCAAGACGAACAGAACACGCAACAACACGGAAAGCACGAAACTGAACGGATGGAGCCAAATTATCCAGACATCACCAGGGAGCACTCTTCTGGGCCGACTGTGGCGAGATTCGCACTTAGAAAGGTCCACGATGAAAGCACTCCAAAAACAAAACTGCTGCTGGATGAGAACACGCTTTTTCCACTTGCGGTAACTTGTTTTTCAAGCCGGTTGTACGGCCTTATTTCTTCTCAGTATTGCTTTGCAATTTTTTCGCTGCGTTCGTATTCCGCCCCCCGGTTTCCAATTCACGACCCCTTCGCTTAACAGTCGCTAGCAGATTTTGGCACTCCGCGATTTAAGTTTGCTCCGCGATGCAAGAAATCCCTCAAGACCTCCAGATTGGAGACCGCACAATGGTGGTCGTCGGCGTGGTTTGCACTTTCTGGGTGCCGATTCAATTAAACGGGACAACCGTTTCAATGCACTAGTTCACGAACTTTCGGCCACTTCAAAGCAACTCGATTAAAATATCCC
The DNA here is from genome assembly GCF_943734635.1 of Anopheles cruzii. Classification (NCBI taxonomy): domain Eukaryota; kingdom Metazoa; phylum Arthropoda; class Insecta; order Diptera; family Culicidae; genus Anopheles; species Anopheles cruzii. The sequence goes on from NC_069145.1 coordinate 49,950,975, forward strand.
GAAGATTGCGCGGCTGCTGATGAGGTAACATGTAGAAAGAAACGCCACCAAAAACAGGAAATATATTCGGCTGCGGTAGTTGCCATCCGACCGTTTTCAAAATTTTCTCCCGCGGCAATAGCGGCTATGACGACGACAGCCCGGCTTCTTGTTGTATGTGCACACGTCGTCGTCGTTTCGCCTTGGTCGTATTATTTCCACACGCTTCGACTCTCACTCCCACTTGGCGTGTAAAGGCCTCGTGTTGTGTGCGTGGCGCTACGCCTCTGTTTGGCTTTCGTCTTTACTTGAAGAAGTTCAACCTTACACTGAAAACAAAATCATAGAGCTGTGTGTTTGCACAACACACAGCTCGGCGCGCGCGCTCCGTTCTCTACGCCGATTTCCGAGGCGGCCGTGTCTGTCGGAATCGGTTTTCTGGTACAACGCACAGGCGGTGAAAGGAAGACCCGCGGGTGAGCTCTTTACGGTCTCCCCCCGAGACGAAACGAGAGTCACAGAGTGCTACGAGAGCGGCGTGTGACAAAGAGGGAACAAGTACAACTGCCATCCGAAGGATCGCCGCGGTGCGGCTGCCAGAACGGGACACCCGCTCGCGTCCGTGGCGCAAACTCTCCTCTTCGCACCTGTGCGCACATGTTCCAGGCCGCAACTACGCTACGAAAGTCTTTTTTCCATATAAACAGTACAAGAAACCACTTTCCGGCGCACAAGAGACAAGGGCTTTTCTTGCTTTCGCTGTTTGCGTTGCCCAGGTTCTCGGTGCTCTCCTCCGTATACGGACACGGCCGTGTATACACACGGCGCCGCGCTTATCGCATCGATGCACATCCAAAAGAGGGGGCAAATACAAGCTCACTCGCGTCTCGGTTCCCAAGTACGCAATGACTCACGCTCCCAAAAGCTGCGGAACAGAGACAAAACACACCGCTCGTGGCAGCTACTCCCTTGCGCGCTTGCGCGTCGTTTTCGAGGGCCACATATACCTGCAAAGGCTTAGCCGCGAAGCGATATCAGGTTTTCGAAGAGAACAGAATCCACACCGCCAGCACCATCTTTGGGTCGGCCGCGGTACTACTCGACCGCGGCCGCGACTTTCCTTCTCCAATATCGACTTACTTCGACGGGTCGGCAGATTCTACTTCTTCGGGGGCCAATTGTTATCGATTTAAAGACCATTGACGCCTTTTTATACTTTCATAACTGCCTCACACATGATCTATTAGAGTATAATGTCACCTGTGGCGGCGCGGACTCTAGCAGCGTGTTCGACACAAAGGCAATAAAACTACACAAACAACCCAACGTCAGCGTGTGCAATTATAATTTATGGTCGCCCATATTCAACAGCCTTAAACCAAACCAAGAAGGAAATTAAACTACCGATCATCATCAAAACGGTTGTCCAACGGCTCCATAATTTATGTAACAACAATAAAATACCACCATAAAAAACAAAATCAGTTTTTTGTCAACCTCTCACACGAACGATATGTTTCCAACAATAAGCAACATCTCGCAGAGTTGATTGTAAAGAACACAACTTGCCGAGAGGATACGTTGAAGGTAAATAAATAGGAAATTATCACTACGTTATTTTTATTCGTGTATACTTTTCCTTCTTTTCCTCTATCCCTGCTGTTGCTTCCCCTGTCAAATACGAATGCTTGTATCAATTGGCACTTACGTTGCCTAGAACAATTGAGGTCCTAACGTAGTCCTAGCACAGTCCGGAGACAATCGAAAATATGGAATGGAAGCCGCTGGGAAGTAGTTAGACCTGCCTTACCATGAACGAATCATCGAAAGTAATCACAAGAAACACATGAAGATGGTTGGTCCGCGGAAAACATAAATAATGTTACAAGCCACAGGGGTACCTCGGAAATTCTTTGAATGTAGGTAAACAACCACACTACATTAGAAGCAATAGCTCTTGATATAATTTGATCATACCGTCAAATTGGTATTGGCACTTTTTACTAAGGCAAAGTAAAATAATTAAGGCGCTCGATCGAGAACGGTGGAGGGATGCCCCATTGCATACCAAGACCGCTGAGCGGTTATGATGCCTGTTATATGCGATTGTAAACTTCCAATGCATGCGCTAAAATTTCCCAAAAGGAAATCAAGTATGATTCAATGCTCAATCTGTGTCTATGTTGAACTTTCACGACATTTCGTCCTTTCGATTGTTTTACTTCTTGATCAAACATTGTTATTTGATAGCAAAACTCCAAACACTAATTGAAATGTTTGAAGAAATGCTATGCCCAATCTGATGCTCAACCAAAATGCTATCGTGCCCGCTTATTGACTGTTCGCCAAGGCGTACCAGTGAGGCGTTATTCCGTCGAAAAAAGTGAACGACAAAACAAACAAAAATGGTACAAAGTTTCATATAAAACAGTTCAGTGTCAACGTTAACGTAACATTCAAAGCGATGACCAAATTGGACCAATCACAATTCGAATCGGTACTTATTCAGTTTATTCTGCAGTCGTGTCTTCCATAAACTATCATCTGTTGCCAAACCTCAAGCGGTGGCTCCAGCAAACAAGATTTACAAGTCACAACGTGTTTCGAGGGCTTGCATCTTTCGTGTCGCAAAAAGGACAACGGAATATTGAAAAATAGTTAAACCAAGTAAATCGACGATGAGAACAACTAAATGAAGCAATATAATATTCTTTGCAAACGCGTGTTTTCATTGAGAATCTTCTAGATTTAATTATTAATCAATCATTAGAATTAATGAGCACTAATCAACACAAAATGGTATGAATGAGCAGCATGCACTAAATGAAAAAATGCACCGGAGTTAAAATAATAGAAAATTTACGTTCTTATTTGTTATCGTTATCTTATTCAACATTTCTTTTGTCTTTTTCATTTGTATTTCATGTTTTGTGTTCCAGCTAGTTGAAACGTTTAATAATTCTTCAAACGTGTGCACTTAACTGCCTCGTTTTCTCGTAACTAATTTTAACAGATACCAACAGATGCTTAACGGTATTTTATGTAGTTTATTTCAAGGATTACCATAAATTATAGACTATGGAATAAATGTTGGCCATTAACCAAATTTGAATATATTATATGTCATTCATTTTTGTTTAATCTGACTGAACTGGGCCGTATTTATGGTATGTCAAATGTACATGGACATACTACCGATTGATGGGCAAGAAAATCAATTTAATTAAATCTCTGAATTAGTACAGTTTAGGTAACATAAAACATTTCGAAATAAGGCATCAGCATGTCACTATTAAATTTAAAACCATTACAATGCACCTACCGTAAGCCGCACTCGCTAATATGCTGCTTCGTCCGATGAGGTTTGGTATGTTCTGTAAGAAAAAAAGAATCGAAAATTGAAGAGGCAAAACAAAATGGCGTTTAACTAGAAGAAGCCACTGCAAATTGTTGAAGGGAGTATGTATCATAGGGCTGACTAACAGCGCATTTCAGTTCACTATCGTCATTGTGTCCGTCCAACGTCAGGCATGTGTCTTCCGCGGTGTAAAGTACAAGTCTGAAGACTTGTACTCTTGTTACGACGAATATTAAACACACGCTGTTCGCATCACAAATTTTCTACAGGGTCTTTCCATCGTTTTAGCTTTGTATGGCCGACACAGAAGAATTGGAAATCACAAAACTTACCGAGATACGTGACGATTTTTTTTCATTTATACTAACAAAGAATGCCAACGAGTGCTTTAGAAGCTTTTGTCAAACTCTGCTAGAGTCATGTTCTTCACTGTTGGTGTCTGTCTTCTTTTACATGTCTTGCATCTTGCCTCATTATGTTTCATAGCCGAAGATGGTAGAATTGTTTATTTTCTCTTATATCTCTATCCTTGCTCAACCATCGTACAGTATTCCATCCGATGGGCTCCATCAAGTTGAAAACGATGTTCTGAACGAAGGCTGCCGTCATTTATTTGAATATTTTAAGATTCCTTGCGTGTCTCTGGTTTCTTTCGACACACATCCAACGTCACACTGAATGTAGGCCTAAGTCTCTCGACAGCAGACATTTTAAAATACTTCTCCGAGAACCACATTTCCTTTTGCTCTGATTGTTATCTCTAGTATATGTATATATTCTATCATTCCTAAAATGTCTCAGCTCTGCTAGATGCCTACCGTATAATTTTTTCGGTCTCTTCTGTCGACTATTCCATTTGTCAAGCGTATGCATATGCTGACTCTATCTTCTCTAGTCCATTTACTTGAGTCTCTTTATGTCTTACATTTTCGTATGTCGAAGAATTCGATCTTTTCCCATGGTACCTATTTTGGTTTTCGGTTCTAGTTATAATACTTGTATTCGCGTTGCAAGATTGGAAAATCACTGCGAAGCTACTGTCGGGGAATACTTCTTAACATCCATTGAACATTGATGGACTCTTGGTGACAAAATATACTGTTGCCATTGTTATCGTGAATTCCAAGAATTGGAAGAAGCATTCAGTTCTTTCTATGAGCACTTGTGTAATGTAATGTATGTAATCATGTCTTCTATTTGCGAAATTGCAGCAGCTAGCATGTAGCAAACTGCCAACCGACATAGTGTTAGTCGTTATTGAAGCAGAGTATTATTCACTATAACTTTTTCGCTTTGTTTTTCGACGGTGTGTCCACAATCCGAAAGTAATGGTACGGAATCAGCAGTATCGGCTTATATTTATAAACCAACATCGGTATAAAATAATTACGAGATACTAACAAAAATCTCTTAAATAAAAATTTGATTCATTACCATATTTTCATTTTTCTTTTTATCGCCATTTATCGATTTAATATAAATGTTCCTCCGGTTCGTCAATCTTATGTGCTTCACAAAAACTGTACCGTTTGGTTATTAACTCAGACTACAATAATAATACTACAGAGAATACCAAAAAATCAAACAGCAATAGATATAAATATAGAAATGACAACAACAAAATATTACAATGGCAACGATATTAAAATAATAAGAGCGTTTTGCAAAAAAAAACAATAAGTTAAATAGATAAACGGTTAAGAAACTATTTTTGTCAGGAAGAAAATTTGATATTTTTGAGTTCAAAACGATCTATAACAAACTGAATTGAGGATGAAATTTATATTTTTTATTATGGGGATGAGTGTGTAAAATAATACTTAAATTTACAAAAAAATTACAATTGTCCATTTAAAAATTATACACTAGTGCTTGGTCGTAGGAAATTATATTTCTAGAATACGCTTCAATTTGTTGAAGACCGAAGGTAATAATTAGCTATTATTGTTCTTTGTCAATATCGCCCAATGTAGTCTACTCAATATTTCTGCCGCACTGCCATTAACCTTACTTCAATAATTTAATTTTTATTCGCAACTTGTAATTAAGCTTCTTTGCTTAGAGATAAAATCAAAATAATTACTAGGCTGGCAAAACACTGGTGTATTAAAAGTAATGTCAATAATCTAATCGCGTTAAGGGCTTACCTTTCGTATCAGAAGATCACTCACTCGAAGCGAGGGATAGTGGTTATCACTATTTTCTGCAATGATAGATCAAATTTAATAATTTTCCTTTATATTTTTATCTTAAAAACTATAAACAGTCATAAACCATAACATTCCGTTCAATATCGCTACTGTAACTGAATATCAATAGATTCAAGCGTCAAGATCTTGTTCGCTGTTCACATTTCATACCGTAGCATTTAATCTAAATTGGAGTGAAATAGCTTCATTCGTATAAATACGGCCCAGTCCGTTTCTGTAAGAAAAATAAAGCCTCATTCGTATATTTTGCCAAATGAAGGTTTTCTTGTAATTTCGTAACGCATACTTATTTAAGGGTTTCGTGGTTCACAAAACAGCTGTGTTTATGAACCGCTACTTATAACAAATCTATTCTTTGTTCAATGTTTAAAGAATCTTTCATTGAGTCTTAATAAGAGATAGAATTACCGCACTTTAATAACAGTGCAGCACAACTGAAGATAATTTATTACCAGACAGAAATGATTTGAAATTAACCGTCGGTATGAAAAATAACTTTGAATTGCTAGTAGTTTCAGTATGACATGTAAAGCACAATGTTCACTATGTATGAAAAAATGCTGTTTCATAATATATCATAATTTCTCTTTTACAATATATTAATTTTAGCAAAGCAAATTTCATCAAATTTGTCATGCAAATATCAACAATGTTGTATCCGTTCTACCTTCACTCTTCCGTTACTCCTAATATGAAAATCTTAATATTTATTTTAATAAATACTTTCCGTTTAACAAAAAATTTAACCTTCCAACAAGATAAAACCAAACGATAGCACCACGTCTTGGCCAGCAGTATGCGATACATTCTTCATTTAGCTAATAAAGTCGCACAACGGTGTCACCCCAGCTGTGGAACAGTTTGCGTTTAATGGTACCTGAGGACCAAGTGGTCAACAATGCATAAAAAACCTTTATCTGTAGGAATGGCGCAGAGCCCCGCGTATATAAGAAAACTAAATGAAACACAACTTCAAAATGTCATCATTAACATGCACCAAGGAGCTGCCTTCGCTTCCCATGTTCAGGTTGAATTTTACTTCAACCTTCTTTAATTTGGTTTCTCCTTCAAAGTCTTCTTTCGTTATCGTTTCCTATGAAGCTGATTCTTAAAAGAACGACATACGAATGACATCAACATAAACCATCCTTCTGTGACACGCCCTAGCCGTGACCTGTGCTTTAAGCAGCAGCTGTCTGAAGCAGAATGGTCACTCGAATATGTATTGCAGCATCTATGGTTAATTGAGAATCCAAAAACAAGATAATTGAACAATGAACAAGAAAACTTCAGCTTAGCATTGTAGTAAATGTTCATGATGTATGCAAGTTTTTGCGTATTTTCCATGGTATTCTTTTACGAAAACCATCCTTTAACCGTATAATCAGAGAGATTAGGCTGCTCGATCGGTCTTACTTCTGCTCAAGACCGAAGGCAGCTGCATCTCAAGTCAACCAATCTAGACAAGCATAAAAAACAGCAAAAATCAGGCATCTGGTGATAGCATGCCTTGCCCTACGGCAGTACGGTATATCTACGGTTGTTAGGGAAAACTGGGTATATTATGTAATACATGTAACAAACGCTATAGCAACGTTTACTTAGGACTAACTTTAGAAGCTATTCCACCTTTGAGCAAACGTAATGAAAAATACTTTAAAAATGGTTTACAATACATCTACTTTTAGAAGTAAAGACCAAAGTATCAATTTGAAAGAAATTGATTTATTTGAAATAAATCACATTGTACAAAAAAACACTTTGAGTATACTTTCCTTACATGGTTGATTGGAAGGAACCTTTACGTGAAATAATTACAAAATGGCATTTTATCTTAGTTAGAAATAAAGAGTTTGCAAGGAAAAGCATCTTAAGTAATGATAATCTCGTTAATTTTTCTCTTAACCTCTTTTATAATTTCCAAAGTTCTAATTTTAACAGTTTTGTCTGTGTTGTTTTCTCTGGAGCGATGATGAAACGAGAAGCAACTTTACGAAAGATACGCAATACTCTCGTCATGCCGTTCGTTATATTTTATCCGTAACGATAGAATCACGAGGGGCGTTTTAAGAGTTTCGTCCTCAAATTACAATGAGATTCCTACCATTCCAATCGCTATGTTCATTCTACAGCTTCCGTTGCTATGTCCTTATTCTTCGCCATACTACCATAAAACCCGTAAAACCAATACTCTGAAAGACAGGCGTTTTCTATTGAAGATTGCCATGTTCCAATAGTTATCGTATCCTACGCTGCGTATTATTAGTCTGAGCTTTTCAAACACACAGAAATCCAATACAACACTATGATGGATACGAACGACCATAGCCATGGAAAAACAACCTTCGGCAGGGCATGTGATCCCTCCGTATTCTGAAAGCATCGTAAAATATATGAAAAATTATTGGGTTTCTCTAGGCGTGCCTTCTTGTTGTTCGGGATCATTGTCACTTTCTAATCTTGTGCGCGTTTCGAACAGCGAAAAGCAGCAAAATGTAATGCATTGACATTTAGTTTCGTAGTGCTGCTTTTGAGCTCTTCTTTTAAAAAAATTCCCAATAGCCTAAAAATATCTGTACAGTTCCAAAATGCAAAACGATGAACCCGAATGGTGGAATACTTCAAACACTAAAAAACTCTAAAAAATATGGATTTTGATTTACTTTACTCGATTACCGTTGGTATGGCCATGGATTAGCTTTTTTAAGATCGGCCGTAACACTTTTCCAACCCCTTTAATTTGAACCAATAAGAAAATGCCTCATAATTTAGATCAAACTTAGACAACGCTATGCTTGTGTGAAAACACAGTTGTGGAGTTGTGGATATGTTCAAGCGGAAATAAAAAAAAATTAAACTAACTGATTTGCAGATATGTTTTGAATATTGACTAGGTTAATAAAATGTAGTATGATTCTTACACCACGTTGTTCCAGAATCTAATCAAAGCAAGAAAATCCAAGAATCCCAAGAATGAAAATTAACCATAAGAAACTTCAATAAATACTAGATTTGAGAACAAATTATTAAATCCAACCTACCAACAGCTACTTTTTCAAGGATTTTCACCTTTTCAAGATAGTATTTGTTTCACATTACTAAAACATTTCATCCAAACTTTAGTCTAAAACCATCTGCTGACAACACGGATTGCTAACTTGGAAACATCGCCGTATTTCATACTTTCCATCCCAAAAAACCCTGACGAAGTTTTTAACACATTTTTTATTTTCAAAAAATCTCCAAATGGAAAACCCATTGTACCTTTTAAAGCAGGAAGCATTTTTTTGTCACTGTGCTGCATAAGTTATACAAGACGTATAAAATCCTTATCACTTTACAGCGCAAGAGTTACCCATTGCATTTTACAGCGATAATTAGCAGTAAACCTTAAGATAAATAACTTCCTTGTTATCAACATTTTGAATAATAATACGAAACATGTTTGCGTTAGTATAGATCAGAAAACTTACGAAAGTTACTTTGTAACAAACTTCTGTAAAGTGTGCAATACGGCGAGCTTATGAAATAGCTAACGATTGTCACGTTTACGAACGAAAACAAGTCACACACTTACGTCATAACGTTTGCGGGCAAACTAAATACATTCGAAACAAGTGTCTATGGTCAACAGGAACTCAAGAAAATCACAAAGTGACTCTGCAATCGTTGTTGTATAATTGTTTTGTTCAAGTACAATTTTAGGTTGCTCTTATACGAGAAGAAGAAAGAGAAGAATTAAAAATAATATACATATAACAAAAGAAAATCTGATTGCAAAATTAGTCATATTGAAGCTCATCGGTCCAATTTCTACACCCCGCTGTTCCTCTTCGGGTTTAATAACATCTAGGTTTCTAGCTAAACTTTGTACATCATCTTTAATCAACCCCGCAATAAATTTTGAATAAACAAAGAATAAATTTAGAATTTTTGAATTAGGAAAATTTAAAAGTGCAAAGCGGTTGCAAAAGTATAACAAGCATTCCAGGTATCCGTCGAGCACTAGATCTTTGATATAAAAAAATTCATATTTCAATTAAACAATTAACTTTTACATTCCTAGTCTATTTTTTTATTGTAATTAAAGTTTAAATTCTTGTACATTTTTTTGTCGTATTGTCTATTATTTATAGACACAGTTTTTCAGCTACGTAAAGTGTTATTATGCTGTCTCATCTCATTTCGCTCGCAAACAGTTATATGCAAAATAATATCATCTAGCCTTCTGACCCTACGATTGTGCCAAGTAGCGAAATATTTTATCAATGGGCCAATTCTGTGAAATAAATAAGGCTTTATGTTGAAATGCTTTAAGCAGTAATAAGCGAGTAATCATCGAGTCGAAATCATTTACATTAGAGTTCAAGAGTGTAAAAAGCTGGGACTAGAAAAGCTATTTATTGAAGCATTGTAAAGGTGTCTTTCATCCTTCGTTCTTCAGTTTTATCGCCTGATCTTCAGTCTCAGATGCTATGTTTCACATAAAAAACAGACCATAGAACTCCCTGAATAAAAAAGTAGTAAAAACGATCTTGAAAATTTTACTTCATAACAGCAAAAAAATCGGACAGATAACGATCAAAAGCTGCGTGAATCAAAACCAGAATGTGAAAATCAATAACTTACTTATCTCATACAATTGGGTAAACATAAATTTCGGTCAAAGTAAACATTTTCATTCAAAATATAAAAACAAAACAGCGTTCAATTTGCGTTCCATGGCATTGTAAAATACGCGATTACGCGTGTGTATTTGTTTTAACAGTCTTAAAACACGACTTGGTTAACCGGATTTTTGTTAAATTGTTAACCGGATTTTAGATAAATTGTTACCTCGGATTGAAATTGAATTCCATTCCATTCCATTCCAATTCCATTTTACAATTTGCAAATAATATTCTTTTGATTTTTCAAACAGTATTATTATCGTTTAAAATTTTTAATTTGCCGCACAAGTACGAGTATAAAACATGTAGTAATTAGGCAAATATATTTTCAAAATATAACCAAATGATAAAGAGTGATTTTTGTTGCAATTGCAGCACCTCTCTCCACTCGAAAACATTTAATTAGTCACTTACTTTCATTGGATCGACTGCAAAGTACATGTTTTCTAACTTTATTTATTATAACTAACTAACTTACTAACTTTATGTGGCAAATTTATTTTAATTAATTTTTTCAATTCCGATGCATTTTAAATTTGTAGAAACGTTAACGCCATCTATTTCATATTTTTTAGCGTAACACCACCTAGCGGAAGCTTACGGAACTAAAAACAAAAGCAAAACAATCGAAAGCTTATCCGATGCTATAAGAAAATAAGAAAGTAACTGCAAGTATTGCCATCTGTTGAGAAAAGTTACATCAATTTAAAATAATAATAATAATAATAACAATAATAATGAATAAAACCCCAATAGCAGAAAGCCACGCCCCCAAAATGGAAACCAAGTTAGCAGCCATTACTGGGCTGGCTTACAACACGCACACTACCGCTTGCAACATACGGTATATAGAACAAGTTTATACGGATTATATATCTAGTATTGCTATTGTCATTCTACGAACGTTTTCAACGGAGCGTAATGCGCATGATTTAATGAACACAATAAGTCGCAAACAAATGGCGTCCATCAATTGCTTTGATACAACAGTTCAACTAAATTTCTTTTTACTTTCACAGTCGTTAACGAAACCTTTATCCTTGGACTGGTACAAACGTTTCCTTTACTGATTCATTAGCTAGTTTAGCTTCAATTAGTTTCGTGTATTATCCGGATTAAATACAGTCATGCATAAAAATATTGCTATTTTTATATTTAAACTTAAGCCCTTGCTGTATCAGTGTGCCTTTGTTAATACGCGCATGCCATTCAATTACAGTTTTTATAATGGTCTGAATGACACACTTATAGCCCAGATATTGAAAAACAATAGCAAAAATAGCAGAATATTGTGTCTTCAGCCATCCCATAACAATCGATTTAGCGCCCTTTCACATAAACTTAAATCAAACAAATATTTATGCAAGCTAATAAAAATCCGATCTCCCAAACGTGTTATAGTAAACAAAGAAACGAAGAGGAAACCCAGATCAAACACGGCCAATGGGTTCGTGCCGACTTAGATAAACAAACCGTTAAAGAGACGAAATGTTCAGAGATAACTTAGTCAATTTGAAAGTGTAGATGTATAATAAATATTTACGCAATCAATTATCCGGCAGTACTTTTCAAAAATTACACTAAAGAGATGATTCATGGGATCTTTCAGCTCGGTGTTAATATTCGGTGAAGTCACACGCGCCTGAACGCGCCGTTTTTTAATTTTAAAATCAAACAAATCGATCTAGAGCACAACACGAAAGAAACGATAACAATCACGTGAATATTACATTTGAGGATTTTTGGGACCATTGAAATGAGAAAGCTCTACAAAATGAAAACAAAGGTGAACCGAATGTTAGTAAAAATCATCTTTTCTGTGATGAATGCACGATCAGAATACGTTTGAGAGAATATAGAATAAAATAGAATGAATATTGGGTGCAGATCAATCAATCTTTCAAAAATACACTTGCTTCATATCAGCAATTCTAGAAATGTATAAATGAAATTTGGTATACTTCTACATCACATTTCCACCTGAATATCAAAGTTGTGTATATGCAGAAACAAACAAAACAATAAATGCTTTTTGGAAAGTGCTCACTTTGAATCTTTGTGGACAATAAATATTCACGAAATATTTATTATTGTTCACTTATAATTAATATACACTTCTATAATAACGAATGCTAATAAGGTATTAATTTGTTGCTCTACATCAGATGAGTAGACCATGGTTTAAAGGTCGCGTGGAACGTATCAAACGGCAATTAACAAAGTCATACTGCGTTGGACAGGTAAAATTCTCTAAAAAATTAAATCTGCTTCTTGTGTTAAATATTATACTAAGAACAGTTATTTTTAAAATCTTAATGCCCTTATATAACCAAAATAATTTATCAAATTGTTGGTACTTTTAATGTAATCCCAGCAAACTACAGTCTTGGCTCGTTTGCGAAAACAAACAGTCATTATCCTCAACATAGACCTTCAAATGGGTCATTGGATTCCACGAATGAAACAAGGAAACATAACGTAAAAGGGTTATTCTTCGCTTGTTGTCGGACGAACTTGTTACGAAAGTCCAAAAAGAATTCCCATGAAGCGGACGGAGCAAAGATAATTCAATATTTGTTTTGGTAACGCTTTCCGTCTATCCCATCAGGTCAGTTAAACACTGAAGCTGTACGAATTGCTCGAGTTGTTTTGTTTGAAAATATATTATAGAGCAAGGTCGAATGGAAAATGCAGTCCTTGGTTTTTTTTCAAGGGTTTATTGCACTGAAGTTCAAAAGAGCTTAGCTATGATTGAACCCGTTTCTTGAAAGAAAAAAAACGTTCAAAATTACGTCCATTCTTTGAAATGACCTTAAAGTACCGCTGACTGTTCTCGTTGATCCAGTGTCAGTATCGTTACGTATGCGAACTCACATTGCCCCAAGGTCATTAGGTATTTCATGTCCCAAAACCCTTTTCTAATACGATAAAAATATAGTTGGACGTTACATTTCCAAAACGCCTTTAATATGACATATCTATGTCTATATCTATACTAAATTAACAACTATTCGTTCAGTTACTTATACGTACGAAGCAAAACTAGTTTCCGTTTAGAGCAGAATATGGGAATGCAGGATGGAAATGGACATGCTTTTTAAACCTTATTTGAAGATTCAGCTGTACGACTACTTGACTAGCTATACGACGATTAACACAGATTATAAAAGTATAAAAATAAAATTATATAAGCGGAATAGAAAATAAAAAATATTTACCTTTTTTTATGATCATATTTGAACACTTTTTACTTTATCAAAAAAACATAAACAAAAAAGTGTTCTGAAGTTTTGTTGTTTCAGCTTACAATGGTCTAATATTCGACCAATCACAATGCATAGAACATACGTTTTATCTGCAAACTCTGCAAACAATAGCAAGTGTAATAATGTAGAAAATCGCATATCCTAACATGGCTTACAATTCTATCTCTCAAAACTTTCAATATTTCTGAATTCTGTTTCATTGACAAACTACTGAGCATAAGATTAAATAGTTTACGTCACACTGCGTCTTCACCGAAATTGTTTCTGTGCGGGTGTGAACGAAAGGAAATTTATGATTTTATATTGACGTGTAGGAATTACGATGTTACGATGTTAATTCACTACTTTTGGCCTCGTTCATTTATTGGGGCAATATAATCGAAATTGCGTTTTTCCGGATCATTTTTTCACACATTAATGAATAAACATTAATAGAACTCGCGCGTATTGATCACACAATCGATTTTTTCGATCACTATAACTATTTACGCTCACATAACACATAATTTTTCCGTCGGTTGTTTTACCAAAACATACAATAAATCCACTTCCTTAGTCTCACATGTCTCACTAAAGAAAAGGGAATCAGCAACGGGAATCGGCTATAAAACTGTATTTGAATAAATTCAAACATGCTTTCGTTATACTCGAGGGCTCCAGCTCATTAAACCCCTTCAGTTGCTTTCCGATTGCGGAACATTTTTGAAAAACTTGAATAGTACATTTCCTACAAGCAAACCTATTTGGAAGACCAAATCCAGTGCTAGGGTGACAATTTTCAATTGTTTAACTTCCTTTCGTTTTTTGTTATTGCTTTCTTTCAATCCAAAAACTGGTTTCCGTTATTAAACAACGATCAAATTAGTGTTGTATATATTTTTTATGGAACCATCACCATTCACGACAGTAGTCGTACGTAAAAGTTTATCGCGCGAGTACCCCGTACCACCAGACGGACTGAATGACTTCACTCGTTGAACTGAAACTAAAACGGGTAGTGTTGAGTGTACGACCGTATTGTGCAGCAAGCCAGCGCGCCTGTAACCCGTACAAAAAGAGCAAAGAACACCGAGCATCCGAGCTCAACGCCACATACGACTTCGTCCGGCACCATCTACAGGCGATGAAAGCCATCCATCCTCGCTCCCCCTTCGAACACATAATCATCATCAACGTCTCGTGAACACCACGGTTCTTTATCTCTGCATCTTCGCGCGAGCCTTGTCGTTCCCCAGGACATTTTCTGAAATTCTGATGGTACTGGGTGGCCCCGTGCAGTATAGTGTTCTCTTTCTAGAGCGCTTAGCTACGAATATGGCCGTTTGTCCTAAAGGCTTCCATTTATTCGAAAAGAGTCTTATTTCCTCAGAAAGTTCGTCTCTTCCCACTCGTTGTTTAAATTCACTGTCTAGTTCAAACACATGCGCATAAATATAAAGTAAACACATTGAGCTGTTGGATAACACTGGAGGGCGCTTAACCGAGCTGAAACCTTCACTAATCAACAAACC